>NW_028318013.1:5782500-6082500 GCF_062004578.1 Staurois parvus
CTTCATCTTCTTCTTCTTCATCTTCTTCATCATCTTCTTCTTCATCATCTTCTTCATCATCATCTTCTTCATCATCTTCTTCTTCATCTTCTTCTTCATCCTCATCTTCTTCTTCTTCTTCTTCCTCATCTTCTTCTTCTTCTTCCTCATCCTCTTCTTCTTCTTCCTCATCTTCTTCTTCTTCTTCTTCTTTTTCATCATCTTCTTCTTCATCTTCTTCTTCTTCTTCATCATCTTCTTCATCATCTTCTTCTTCATCATCTTCTTCATCATCATCTTCTTCATCATCTTCTTCTTCATCTTCTTCTTCTTCATCTTCTTCTTCTTCATCTTCTTCTTCTTCATCTTCTTCTTCTTCTTCATCATCTTCTTCTTCTTCTTCATCATCTTCTTCTTCTTCTTCATCTTCTTCTTCATCTTCTTCGTCGTGCCCCGTGACTGCCCAAATGAGTGAAGTGTGCGGTGATTCTAAGATCGACGGCACTCATCTGCATGTCATACTGACTGACAGTATTATTTCTCTTCCCCAGCAGACTCCAAGGGCATTTAAATTAAAGGTACAGTGTTCTGCACTAATATAAAGGCTCTCTGAAGCCTAGAAACCCTTTTAATAAGTTAAATTCGCAGCGAATAAATTCGCATCGAATCGAATTTATTCCGCAAATTCGGCGAATCAGCCGAATCGAATTTTTGAATAATTCGCTCATCTCTAATCACAAGGCCTGAGAAAGAAAATAATTTCTTTACAGAAGAAAGGTGAAGTCTACAAGAAGATCAGCAAAGCTTTACTTTTCAGTCAAATTTTTGTATCACTTTTGCTACAGAATTATGACAAAGATGGAACTGCAACCATCTCAGAGACATCCAGGCCATCCACTGAAGTTAACACTTCGACAGGAGCATCTTCTGATGAGAAGGGTTAAAGAAAATCAACATGCAAGTTCACTGCAAGTAGCGAAAGAAGTAGAAAGCTAAACTGGGGTGACTGTTTCCCATGGCACAATACGGCGTACCTTGCAGAGGAATGGTATGCATGGTGTCGTCCATGAAGGAAGCCTTTCCTAAAGCCCATGCACAAAAAAGCCAGCCTAGATTTTGCCAGAGCCCAGGCTGAAAAAGAAGAAGACTACTGGGACTCTGTACTCTGAAGTGATGAGACTAAGATACATTTTTTTGGAACTGATGGCTTTAAAACTGTAGGGCATCACAAAGGTGAGGAGTACAAAGAAAAAATGCATGGTGCCTACACTGAAATATGGTGGTGGCAGTGTCCATCTGTGGGGCTGCATGAGTGCTGCTGGCATTGGGGAGCTACATTTCATTGATAGTATCATCAATTCACAGATGTACTGCTCTATATCGAAAGAGAAGATGTTACCATCAATCTGTGCCCTTGGTCGTCGTGCAGTTTTCCAACATGACAATGATCCAAAGCACACACCTAAGAACACTGTTGCATTTCTGAAGAAGAACAGTGATTCAGTGGCCAAGTACTGTATGTCTCCTGATCTGAACCCAATCAAACACCTATAGGGAATTCTGAAGAGACAAGTTGAACATCACTCTCCATCCACCATCCAGACTCTAGAAGAGGTCATTCTTGAAGAATGGAAAAAGATAGATGTTGCAATATGTCACCAACTTGTTCAATCTATGCCTAGAAAACTTGTTGCTGTCCATACAAATTATGGAGGTCATACAAAAAATTTTTTTCCATTTTTTCAACTAATTTGAGTAAAACTGAAGATTTTGTAATCTAAGTTATATTATTGATCTTACATTCATGTAATGAACTAAACAAATGTTCTATAACACTCAGTTTTGTCAAAATTTTGGAAATTGTTCTTGTATTCATTGAGATATTGATTAAAATCTTACATTTCAAAAAGGGTGTACTCATTTATGCTGAGCACTGTATGTCAGGAAAGGTCCTTTATGAAAGTGCGGACAGTGGATTGCATGTCTGAAAGATTTCAGGAAGCCTCTGATTCTAAAATTGTTGCGGCGAGACCTGTTTTCAAGGTCATCGATTTTGGCTAGAGCCCCTTCCAGTTGTTCCTGTAACTCCTGTATGTGTGAGGTGTTTTGGTTGGCCTGGGAAACCTTTAAGTCCAGTTTCTGTTTAATGGATTCAATATGGCAGCCTAGATTTTGTAGAACTGCCTTTGCATCTTTGGTAATCTGCTCTGCTGTGTGGGAAAAGATCTAAAAGCTCTGGAAACTTATTAAACATGAGAATTGTGTCCATATAGTGCCATTCTAGGATTTGTTGTGCAGCCAACAGGGTAGTAGGGCTAGAAGGAGTCCCTGGTAGAGATGGGAGGTTACGGGTGCCCAATGTGGGATTCAGTGGAGGACGGAGATGGTACAGAGAATGGGGGGGGTACCCACATGCAGCCCACTGACGATGTGCGGGGATTGTGGAAGGGATTCATCATCTGCTATGGAGTCCTCTCCTGCAATGTCCTCCATGGCCTGTGGTGCGGCCACCATCTTGGGAGACCGGGTCTCTGGTTCTCTCCCAGTTGATGGGAAAGGGTTCTTCAGGCCATTGCTCCAGGCATAGGGGATTGCTTCTGGGCTTACTCCAAAATTGGTGTGCTCTCTGGAGGGGTTAGCACTATGTGTAGTGACCGTAATGGGGCAGAACTAGCAGAAAGCAAGACGGAGCTCCCTGACTAAGCGGCCATCTTGGGATCTGCCAGCATGTGGCTGTTTATAGTGATGTGTGTAAGTTGTATTAGTTAAGTATATCTCGGCTAAACATAAATAGGGTTAAGTCAGCACAGCTCTTCTCTGCCTAGAGTAAGGAGACCACCTTGCAACCACGCACTTCCAGTTGTAAGCATTTCCCTTGCAATCTTCCAATTTGCCTTGTGGTCCACAGGGCACAGCGTGCATTACATCGGCTCTTACACGGACCATCAGCATCGGAAGAAGAGCTGGTATTAGTAATAATGGTGTATTTTAGTCTCCTTTTAACACTTGAGTATCCCCCTTACAAAACGGAGATGGACCCTTATTTTTTGCCACCAAGGTGAAGCATGTCTTTTTATATACAGTTGCAAGAAAAAGTATGTGAACCCCTTGGGATTACGTGGAGTTTTGCATGAATTGGGCATAAAATGTGCTCTGAACGTCATCTAAGTCACAACAATAGAAGAACACAGTCTGCTGAATATAATACTACACAAACATTAGATGTTGCCATGGTTTAATTGCACATAACATGTAAACATTCACAGTGCAGGGAGGAAAAAGTATGTGAACCTTTGGACTTAATAACTGGTTGACCCTCCTTTGGCAGCAATAACCTCAACCAAACGTTTCCTGTAGTTGCAGATCAGACCTGCACAATGATCTGGAGTAATTTTGGACCACTCCTCTTCACAAAACTGTTTCAGTGTAGCAATATTCTTGGGATGTCTGGTGTGAATCACTTTCTTAAGGTCATGCCACAGCATTTCAATCGGGTTGAGGTCAGGACTCTGACTGGGCCACTCCAGAAGGCGTATTCTGTGCTGTTGCAGCCATTGTTTTGTTGAATTACTTGTATGCTTTGGGTCATTGTCCTGTTACATCACCCATCCTCTGCGGAGCTTCAGTTGGCGGACAGATGGTCGTACATTTTCCTGCAAAATGTCTTGATAAACTCTGGAATTCATTTTCCCATCAATGACAACAATCCGTCCAGGCCCTGAGGCAGCAAAGCAGCCCCAAACCATGCTGCTCCATCCGCCATGTTTTACAGTGGGGATGAGGTTTTGATGTTGGTGTGCTGTGCCTTTTTTTCTCCACACATAGTGTTGTGTGTTCTTCCCAAACAACTCAATCTTGGTTTCATCTGTCCACAGTATATTTTGCCAGTAGTGCTGTGGAACATCCAGGTGCTCTTTTGCAAACTTCAAACGTGCTGCAATATTATTTTTGGACAGCAATGGCTTCCTCCGTGGTGTCCTCCCATGTACTCCATTCTTGTTTAATGTTTTCCTTATTGTAGATGTGTCAACAAAAATGTTAGCATGTGCCAGAGATTTCTGTAGGTCTTTAGCTGACACTCTGGGATTCTTCTTTACCTCATGCAGCATTCTGCGCTGTGCTCTTGCAGTCATTTTTACAGGACTACCACACCTAGGGAGAGTAGCAACAGTGCTAAACTTTCTCCACTTGTAGACAGTCTGTCTTACCGTGGACACATGAACATCAAGGCTTTTAGAGATACTTTTGTAACCCTTTCCAGCTTCATGCAAGTCAACAATTCTTGATCGTAGGTCTTCTGAGAGCTCTTTTCTGCGAGGCATGGTTCACATCAGACAGTGCTTCTTGAAACCAGTAAACCCAAAACAGGTGTGTGTTTTTTAAGGGCAGGACAGCTGTCAGCAACACATCCAATATCATCACACTGATTGGAGTCAAGGTTGGCTCACTCCTGGCTCCAATTAGCTCTGGGAGAAGTCATTAAGCTAGGGCCTCACATACTTTTTCCTCCCTGCACTGTGAATGTTTACATGTGCAATTAAACCATGGCAACATCTAATGTTTGTGTAGTATTATGTTCAGCAGACTGTGTTCTTCTATTGTTGTGACTTAGATGACGTTCAGAGCACATTTTATGCCCAATTCATGCAAAACTCCACATAATCCCAAGGGGTTCACATACTTTTTCTTGCAACTGTATATATACACACACACTGCTCAAAAAAAATTAAAGGAACACTTTTTTAACCAGAGTAGACCATCAAGTCAATTATACTCCTGGGATATTTAGTCAGTTAAGTAGAAGAGGGGGAGAGTCCGGGCCCTGACGGTTTTACAGTAGCCTATTACAAATCTTTTCTAGATATCCTGGGTATTCCTTTTCTTTCTGCTTTTAACACTCTCGCTCGACCTTCAAGGCTGCCTAACCACCTTTTGGAGGCTCACATTACAGTTATCCCCAAAGGCGGGAAGAACAATACTCAGGTCTCCAACTACAGACCCATTTCTTTGCTGAACGTGGACGTCAAGCTATTCGCGAAGATTATTGCCAATCGTCTTCTCCCCTTGCTTCCCTCCCTGGTCGACTTGGACCAAGCAGGATTTGTCCCGGGTAGAGAGGCAAGGGACAACACAATTAAGGCTCTTAATCTAAACCAGTGGCTCCGTAGATCTAACTCTCCTGGTTTTTTCCTCTCCTTGGATGCAGAAAAAGCCTTTGATAGGATTGCTTGGGATTACTTGAATGCGTCTTTAGCGGCATTAGGTTTGGGTGAGAAGATGCTTAACTTTATAATGACCCTCTACTCTGCCCCTACTGCCCAGGTCCGGGTGAATGGCCATTTGTCCAACCCTTTCATTTAAGGAACGGCATACGCCAGGGATGCCCCCTCTCCCCGCTCTTGTTTGTCTTATCCCTTGAGCCCTTGTTACGGAAAATCCGTTTAAACCCTGACATTAAGGGAATCAGGGTAGCAGACAAAGAGTATAAGCTTGCAGCCTACGCGGATGACATTCTGTTCCTTGCGGACCCTCACACCACCTTGCCGAACCTACTGAAAGACTTTGCCCTTTTCAGATATTTGTCGAATTTTAAGATTAACTTTTCCAAATCAGCCGCCCTTAACATTACCTTGTCTGCTGAACTAGTCTCTTTTTGTGAGACCCAATTCCCATTTCACTGGGAAAGGGAATCCTTTACCCATCTCGGTATTCAGCTTACCCGTCACCTTGACGACCTTTATGTGAAAAACTTTCTTCCTGCTCTTCGCTCTATGCAGGAAGACCTCAATAAATGGCACCATCCTTGTTTCCCTTGGTTTGGAAGGGCGGCGATCATTAAAATGAATGTACTACCCCGTCTCCTGTATCTCTTTCAAACATTACCTATTCACTTACCTCCTGCTTTCTTTGCATCTTGTAAAAGATTGTGCTCGTTGTTCCTATGGAGTCACAAGCGTCCGCGTATTGCTTATTCCCAATTGACCCTTTCTAAACGTAGAGGGGGAATTGGATTCCCTGACCTTCACCGCTACTACTAAGCATGTCATCTCTCCCAGATAGTTGATTGGCACATTCACACTGCCTCTAAAGACTGGATATCTATAGATACTCACCCCTTCCCTTGGCATCGATCCCTTGGCTTTCACCGAAGCACACGCCCCATGCTCTTCTCACTCACCCTTTGGTGGGACCTACTTTACAAATTTTCCGTTCAGCTTGTAAATCTGCATCCATTTCTGAAACACCCAACCCCCTAACCTCCATTCGTCTCAACCCGGAATTCCCCCCCGGAATGCATAAAGACTTCTTACTGAAATATTGGCCACATAAACAGATTTTAGTAAAACATTTTCTTCACAAGGGCAAGGTGAAAACACTCTGGGATTTGCTTTAAAGCATGGGTATCCGCGAATTCCCTTTCTGGGCATATTTCCAGATTAGACATTATCTGCTCTCTCATAAACCCCCTCAAAACTGGTTCCATTCTCTTACCCCATTTTAATCTCTATGCGCGAAGGCTGAACCACGAAAACATTTGATCTCGGAGATCTACCCCCTTCTAGTGGAGAGTCGGTCTTATGACTCCCTCCCCTCATGTCGGGCCTGGAAGAGAGATCTTGATGCTGACCTATCGGACTCAGATTGGGACATGATATTTCAATACTCTCATAAATGTTCCCTCAATGTTTCGACCCAGGAAAACAGCTACAAAATAGTCTCTAGATGGTACCGAATCCCCTTGAGAATTCATTGTTTCAACCCCACCTTTCCTAACAGTTGCTTGAGATGCAGGACCTCAGATGGGTCCTTTCTTCACATATGGTGGTCTTGCCCAATTCTACAACCTTTTTGGCAAGAGGTCCATAAGCTAGTAGTGTCTGTAACCACCTTACCCTTAGCTTTCTCTCTGGCTCAATTCCTCCTCCACCACTCTTCCTTTCCCAGGGCTCAGTACTTCAAATCATTAGCCATGCACATGATCAACGCAGCCAGACTCTGTATTCCTGTTCTGTGGGGCTCCACACGCCCTCCCTCTGTACGTGATTGGCTCACCAGAGTGGGCAAAGCGGCAGACATGGAAGAACTAATTGCATCTGCGCTCAACACTCCTACGAAATTTGCCCACGTATGGGCCTGTTGGACCCACTTTCTGACTACCCCTGCATATCGATCCCTCATGGGCCAACCTGTCTGAACTTGACTTGGACTTCCTGATGGTGTTACTCAGTTACATTTGCCCTGTTGGGAATCATCATATTCCTCCTGGCGTTCCTCCCATATTTTCTTGCCGCCGATGACGCAGCATAGATTCCACCCACTCCCGTTACTGTTTATATTGACGATAAGGCAATCTCGGTGGTCATCCCCTCCCTTACTTTATCCTCCCCATGTGCTTCCCTTCCCCCCCCCCTTTTTTTTTCTTCTCTCTCTCACTCTCTCTCCTTCTTCCTCTCTCTATCTCTCTCCCTCTTTCTCGTTTGTTTTTTCTTTTTTTTTTTTCTCTCTCTCATACGTCCCGGACATTCCTTCAAGAAGAATACTGAGAATGCTGCCAGCACCATCTCTCTTATTTCACTTGCGGTCCACACGACAAGTTATTCCTACATTCGCATTCGGACAATTCCACTATCTCGATCTGTAATATTGACTCTTACCCAGGCGTCACATATACTCTTCTCCCCTCTATAGCTTTTTACCTCTGGACGTTTCGGTAGGAGGCCAGCCGTCTCCTTATTTCAACCATTTGACAAATATATCTGAATATTACAGGCTCAACCCTGTCGTGGCCTAGTTTATCCACACTGATTGATCTGGCGTTGGATTTCATTTGCCTTTGTTTGCTACGTGTCCTATGTATGCTTCATCTGTACATTTTCGTGTGTTGATTTGCACTTTGTTTTCAATAAACTTTGTTTTTTTTTGGAAAAAAAAAGTAGAAGAGGGGGTTGTTAATCAGTTACAGTTGCTTTGGTGTTAATTAAATTAACAACAGGTACACTAGCAGGGCAACAATGAGATGGCCCCCAAAACAGGGATGGTTTTGCAGGTGGAGGTCAGTGACATTTTTTTCCATATTCATCTTTTCTGACTGTTTTTCACTAGTTTTGCATATGGCTAGGGTCGGTGTCGCTACTGGTAGCATGGGGCAATACCTGGACCCTACAGAGGTTGCACAGGCAGTCAAACTCCTCCAGGATGGCACTTCAATATGTGCCATTGCCAGAAGGTTTGCTGTGTCTTCCAGCACAGTCTCAAGAGCATGGAGAAGACAGGCAGTTACTCTAGGAGAGCTGGAGAGGGTCATAGAAGGTCATTAAGCCATCAGCAGGACCGGTATCTGCTCCTTTGTGCAAGGAGGAACAGGCTGAGCAATACCAGAGCCCTACAAATTGACCTCCAGTGGGATACTGGTGTGAATGTCTCTGACCAAACAATCAGAAACAGACTTCATGGGGGTGGCCTGAGGGCCCATTGTCCTCTAGTGGGCCCTGTGCTCACTGCCCGGCACCATAGAGCTTGATTGGCATTTACCATTGAACACCAGAATTGGCAGGTCCACCATTGGCACTTTTCACAAATGAGTGCAGGTTCACCCTGAGCACATGTGAAAGAGTCTGGAGAAGCCATGGAGAACACTATGCTGCCTGTAACATCATTCAGCATGACCGCTTTGGTGGTGGGTCAGTGATGGTCTGGGGAGGCATATCCATGGAGGGACACACAGACCTACAGTTGTGGCCAAAATTATTCAACCCCCACTGAAATTGAGTGTTTTGGCCAGTTTGACATTGCTTTTGATCATTCAGTCATCTTGCTTACATTTACATTAAAGAGGCACTTGTAGGTCAGACAAATATAACATAACAGTTATAATGAAATAACCACAAATGTCTTTTCTGTGCTCACAGCATTATCAGTTTTATTCAACCCCCAAGTGACATTCAATCTTAGTACTTAGTACAGCATCCTTTTACAGTTATAACAGCTTTTAAACGTGAAGCATAGCTTGACACAAGTGTCTTGCAGCGATCTACGGGTATCTTCGCCCATTCTTCATGGGCAAAGGCCTCCAGTTCAGTCACATTCTTAGGCTTGCGCACTGCAACTGCTTTCTTTAAGTCCCACCAGAGGTTCTCAATCGGATTTAAGTCTGGTGACTGCGATGGCCACTCCAAAATGTTCCAGCCTTTCCTCTGCAACCATGCTCTAGTGGACTTGGAGGTATGCTTGGGATCATTGTCCTGTTGAAAGGTCCAACGTCTCCCAAGCCTCAGGTGTGTGACGGACTGCATCACGTTTCCATCCAATATCTCCTGGTACTGAAGAGAATTCATGGTACCTTGCACACGCTGAAGCTTCCCTGTACCTGCAGAAGCAAAACAGCCCCAAAGCATGATTGACCCTCCACCATGCTTCACAGTAGGCAAGGTGTTCTTTTCATCATAGGCCTTGTTCTTCCTCCTCCAAACATAGCGTTGATCCATGGGCCCAAACAGTTCTAATTTTGTTTCATCAGTCCACAGAACACTATCCCACAACTTTTGTGGTTTGTCCACATGGCTTTTGGCATACTGCAGTCGACTCTTCTTATTCTTTGGAGACAGCAAGGGGGTACGCCTGGGAGTTCTGGCACGGAGGCCTTCATTACGCAGTGTGCGTCTTATTGTCTGGGCTGAAACTTCTGTACCCACATCTGACAAATCTTTTCTCAGTTCCTCAGCAGTCACACGGGGACTTCTCTCCACTCTACGCTTCAGGTAGCGCACAGCAGTCGAAGTCAGCATCTTCTTTCTGCCACGACCAGGTAGCGTTTCAACAGTGCCCTTTGCCTTGAATTTGCGAATGATGCTTCCTAAGGTGTCTCTTGGTATGTTTAACATCTTTGCAATCTTCTTATAGCCATTGCCCTTCCTGTGAAGAGAAATCACCTCTTCTCTTGTCTTCCTGGACCATTCTCTTGCCTTCACCATGTTTGTAACCACACCAGTAAATGTCTAGAAGGAGCTGAGTATCACAGTCATTTTAAAGCTGCCTAATTGGTGCTTATTATGCTTGATTGCTGCTCGGTGACATCCACAGGTGTTTTCAATACCTGATGGAAAGCACCTGTATGAACCTCTGTTCTTCAGAGTGGTAGTCTTTAAGGGGTTGAATAATTGTGGCAATGAAGAAACCACATAAGAACCATTTACTACTGTATTACATAAACAATTGATGTCATTTTAGTTGCATTTGGGTAGTTACAACGTCCTTGTAGGATTTGATTCTGAATACAATTCCAAATGTACACTATAGTCCCTAAACCCCTTTACAGCATTGGGGGTTGAATAATTTTGGCCACAACTGTAGGTATCGGGATTAAATCCTTGGACCCATTGTCAGACCCTTTGCTGGTGCAGTGGGTCCTGGGTTCCTCCTGGTGCATGCCAATGCCCGGCCTCATGTGGTGAGAGTATGCAGGTAGTTGCTGGAAGATGAAGGAACTGATATCATTGACCCCCATGCACGCCTGACCTAAATCCAATAGAACACCTCTGGGATATCATGTTTCAGTCCATCCAACGCCATCAGGTTGCACCTTAGACTGTCCAGGAGCTCAGTGATGCCCTGATTCAGATCTGGGAGGAAATACCCCAGGACACCATCCATTGTCTCATTAGGAGTATACCCCGACATGTTCAGGCATGCATAGAAGCACATGGGGGCCATACAACCTACTGATTATCATCCTGAGTTGCTGCAATGAAATTTCAGCAAAATGGACTAGCCTGCTGCATTATCTTTGAATTCAGTCCTCTGTAGGTTGATAATTTTCATTTTCATCAAATGATGGGACATCCTAATGTTTCTAACACATTACCCAGTTCATATCAGTATAGATATTGAGCATATTTTTCCCCATTGAGATCTGATGTGTTTTCAAAGTGTTCCTTTAATTTTTTTGAACAGTGTACATACACACACACCCATATACACAAACACACACTATATATTTTATGTTTTAATGGGCATGTGAATCTGAATGCATATACAGTATCTATCTATAGTGGTAAATACGTATTAATTTTTTAGCATTATCACCACCCGTGCTTCCTGTTTGGAAGGTCTTTTTGTGGGAGACATAATATTGGGACATACCAGAGGGCCATTTTTGAGCAGGAAAGATAAAAAGAAGGGTATTTTTATCTTATGGCAGCTTAAGCCCAAGCTGCATACTCATAGAGAGGGAAGACGCTTTCTGATGTGTGAACATTTAAGATGTGGCATTGTACTTGGTTTATTTAGCTCTGGAGAAGGGGGCACGTACCCCGAAACGTGTTGGACTTCCAACTTATACATGGCCAGATGACATTGCTGTACAGATGGAGTTGTTATTTGATACGTTTGTTCCTTATCATGTTTGTGAGTATGCAATTGTCTTGTTGATCCATCATTGATGATAATGCATTAGGCATCCTCCTGTGTGTTTTGCCACAGATTACTTTGTCTTTGAACTGATGATAATCAGCTGTTATTATCTAGTCTTAACAGAGGTCCAGCAGTGATACACTGGATTTGCATTGGTTTCGGTCAATCTCCTGAGCAATTTTAATGTGATAAATTGTTTAATTTTTGCAACAGGGAATCAAAATTCTTATGTGGATGAACACCGTTGTAGATCACATAAATTCCAAAACTCACAAAACTGTAGCAAAATTGACAGGATGGTTGGCTTTATTGTCTTATTTAAAAAGTTACTCATTGTGTTCTATATTGTATAAGGAGGTAATGCAGTTTATACTGTAAGTCAAATGCAACAAAATATGTAGGATGTGATCATAGTACATCACTTCTATCCACATGGTTGCTGAGAATCTTGGAGGTTTTCATTTGACTGCAGGTAACACAGTGAATTTGCACTGGATGTTGTTTTACACGCTGTTTCTCATAGTGATGTGTTGACATTTTAACATGAGTGTAGTTGGACTTTTTGGTTTTATTCTGCTGGTGATACTTTGACATACAACACTACCAAACATTTTCCTGCCTGTTTACTTTTGATGAGTTTTAGTCGCTGACCATATCCTTGGTACTTCAGAGAACATATTCCATTATGATGTTAAATCTGGTCTGACTTTTGCTGTCTCGTAAGTGCATATTGCTTACAGAAGAGCTACAGTGGTGTTTTTTTAGCAACAAATTCAGATTTGACTGTAGAGCTCTCATTGTACTGCATTAGTTTTTCAGGACTTTCTTCTTTAATAATATGCCAGCTATAGTGTTAAATACTACACTATTAAGACTTTATTTTTTTTAATCTTTGATGAGCTTCAGTTGCAGACATTACTGATAGTGCTTCAGAGAGTATATCCTGCCTGATGTTGATGTTTTAAACACTAAAAACTGCCTGTCCTCCTTATCTCTGAGATCTTTTGATCTAGAGAGTGCATATTGTTCACAGGGGGCAGAAAAGCACAGTGGAAATATTCAGCAACAACACATTTAGTTTTGACTGGAGCAACTTCACATAATTGCACCATTCTGTTGGAATGTATTTCTTCTTTGAAAGTTTGGAACTGTTTCAGAGAACTTTGTTTTTCATAGTTTCTGTAGGACAGTTAGCTTTTAATTATTTTTTTTGATTGTCAGTTATAAGTTCTAAACCCAATATTCTTACCATATGCCTTAAGGCAATAGCCTTTACTTAATTTTTTTGGGGAATACACACATTCATATATACATAATTCAAATGACTGTTTTACTGTGTTTTGGATCAAGCCCTGTTTGATGCAGTTTTTTAATATGTTATTCTTAAAACTAATATCACATTCTAATGCCATTAACTAAATTGAAATGTAGAAATTATACATGAATTACACACTATGTACCTGTTTGCAATCATTTTTGCAACACTGCAGAACTTGTCCCAACCCTGTCCATCAATATGATAGGTTTAACCTCCATTCACACATGTGCTTTTGCATGTTCATGTATTTTTAATGCATTTTACATGCATTGGCTATATGCATTTCTAATACATTTTATACGTGTTTTCATGCTTTTTCAGTTTGGGCCAATGGCAAGCAATATCTGCTGTCACTTCCTTAGGTATTATCTTCCATGTATGTACTTTGTGCCTGTTCAGTATGCTGTTGGTGTATGTGGTTGTGCTTTTGGACCAGTCCAATATGCCATGTTGTCTAGCAGCAGCTGCAGCTACTGCCCCACTATTGCTAGCACAAAAGGCAGAGAACAGGAAGCAAAGATAATAGGTCCATCCAGTGAATGCAAATAGAGAACAGTGAGGACAGTTCTAGGTCATATACAGTACAATGACCCCTGTGTACATGAGTGAAAGTTCTTCAAATACACATGAACATTGAAAAGGTGAGTTCATACAGGACTCCTTATGAATTCCTGATTTATATGCTTTTAAATGGTCACCTTGCATGTGCATTTAACTAGGACACAGTTTCATCTTCTACCACATGTGTAGAGTGACATTGTGTCTTTTAGTTATTAGTCACTTATCCTTTTCTCTCAATCACAGTTTTCACAAATTGTTGGGTTTACTTTCCAATAGCTAGAGTGACAGAACACATTCTAAAGAAATAGCGGCTTGTTGACTGAAAGGCCGATAATTATATAGGGGTATATGTAGATATAATTTGTTTTCTGGCAGTTTGCCACCTAAAGTATGTTGTGCTATAACCCATTCACAACCAAACAATATAAAACCATATACACACACACACACACACGTAAATAATGTATAAATTGATGTAACCTTTTATTTCTGCTTTATCACCAATTTCATAAACAAAAGACAGTAATGTATGCCAAACTTTTGCATAAATATAGAAAGAACACATTAGAACAATAATAATAATAATAATCTCTGTTGATATTAACTGCATGCAGACCTTACAGGGTCAGATAGGTACATTCAGCATGGGAGGTGTCATGCTCCGCCAAGGTTTCATAGGTTGGGGATAATACAGTGGACTGACTTTGGGAGGATGCTGGAAGTTGGGCCACCTGGGGTATAGTGGGGTTAGGATGCAGGGAGCCCTAATATAGATGGAGGGCAGGGTGGTATGGGATATAGAGTAGGAGATCATTCAGAGGGATGGATAGGGTGTTGGGGGGATATGTGTAGGAAGGTGGGAATGGTGACTGAGGTAGTGATACAGAAACAGGTGTGTCTGATGGTGTAAGAGGTGAAATTGTGTAAAATATTAAAGGATCCCAGACCTAATTTGTCCCTGATAGTGTTCTTGTTCTTGGAGGCACACCAGGCTGTTGGCAAACACTTGGCTGTCAACACATCCAGCAAACTGTCTATGTTTCTATCTGTTTTACTTGGTGTCTAGTTAAGGTTGCTTAGCGATATAAGTCAAGGAAACTTAGACCTCTGTAGTGTATTAATGTGGTTTTACTAAATGAAATTGTTGTACTATTACAATTAAGCTATTACTATTAAACTACAAACTATTACAATTATAGGAAAAACTGTACAAGACTGGCAGATATACATGCAACAAGCAAATTGCTAAGAAAAACAACTTAACTCAGGTTAGAGCAGGTTCATGATCTGCATAGGCAATGAGGACCCAGGCTTACTCTATAGCAGTTGCAGGAGATCAGTTGAAAAGTGTCTTTTTTTATCAGAGATCTTCCTTGGTGTTAGGTCATTCTAGAGTCCTTCACCAGTTTCTGTTGGCCTTTTATTTAGAAAGCACAGGCAGCCAATTCCACATGGGTGTGGTACCTTTTCTGTCTTATTTAAACTGTCATATATAGGTGAAACATTCTTCAGCTCAACCTTTCGATGGCACTGTTGTATCATACATGCCATAGATCATATATGTCAGAAGGTCAAGCTATTGTTAAGCATGGATTAAGAACTTGTTGATTTCAGTTACATACAGTAATTAAAATGTATAACAATAGAAGAAACACAAATGATGCAGCGCTACTACCATAAAAATTCTTCACACATAAACTTAAACAGTGCAAAATTAGTGACACAAATAACATAAACACACAATATTAAATAGTGCCAAAACACTCATAAATAATCACGTGTGACAAATGTCAATACGAGTTCCTAAAAGGACCAAATAACATAAATGGTGCCCCAAGTAATCCAATGGGATCCAATAGTGCTCCAAATCAAACAAGTAAGTCACAACAGAACTCAATGTGCTAAAAAACCTCCCACCGGAACTAAAAATCAGTTCCCACCATATAACACAAAACACACGTGCATCCCAATAAACGCATAAACTAAGAACTGATCATGCAAAGAAACATGAATGAATATATAAAGTCCCGTGAGGTGTAAAACACCTGACAATATACAAAAAACCATATATAAAGTCCACAGCAATTCTTGAAGGGAAAAAAATAAAAAAAATGTGCTGATAAATGTGCAAAGATTTTTATTAGCTCCTATTGTCTCTCAGTTTATTATAAATATTTTATATATTTTTTATAGTGTGTCTTGTCCTGACTAATATACTCTTTTTGCTGCCTCTTAAGGAGTATATTAAGTATTTTCAGACCTCTATTAATAAGGCAGCTGTAAAAGAGATTGTTCTGGGCCACAGTAATATGGCCGCCGCTTTCCTATATTGTTCTGATGCAGTTATTCCATTCATATGCAAAATGAACTAAGGGAAAATGGCCACCGGACTTATGGATTACATTAAAATGGCCGTTTCCCTATATTGTTCTGATGCAGTCATTCTATTTACATGCAAAATGAACTAATGGAAAATGGCCGCCGGACCTATGGACTACATCAAAATGGCCACTGGAGATGTGCAGTAGTGCCTTTCCTAATGAGATTTTTTGACAGGAGGTCATTATATAAGGAAAGTGGGTCACCCTATTATTTATGAGTTTTTTGGCACTATTTAATATTGTGTGTTTATGTTATTTGTGTCACTAATTTTACACTGTTTCACTTATTCATTTATGTGTGAAGAATTTTTATGGTAGTAGCACTGCATCATTTGTGTTTCATTTATATTTTTTGTCTATGGGTATATGACTGTATGTAGCAGCTTTACCTTTGTTGGTAGGTATTAGTTTTTAGGTAGGAGCACAGGAGTCTGACACATTGATAACAATAGAAGAGCCCAACATACAACAATGGTATCTAAGTTCCCATTGTTTGAGGACAGCTTGTGTAATTGTTACCAAGGCCTTTGTTAGAAATAGTCATCAGGTTTGTTTGAGTGGACTTCTCAAAGTTAAAAATATTCTTATATATACAGTAAGTCTGAGAATAAAATCAGAAACACACACATACACTCACTGGCCAGTTTGTAAAGTACTCCTTGCTAGTGCCAAGAAAATATCTTCCACACCATTACACCACCACCACCAGCATGAACTGTTGATACAAGGCAGGATGGGTCCATGCTTTACACCAAATTATAACCCTACCATCTGAAGGTCACATCTGAAACTGAGACTCATCAGACCAGGCAGCATTTATCCAATCTTCTATTGTCCAATACATTGGACATACCTTGGTTATAACAAGATAAACATAGGAGAGGAACCCCCTAAATGAATTGGGAATTTGAAGGCATAAATATGTAAAATGAAAATACAAAAAGTACAAATTCTTTATTTTGTACATTTTTCACAGCATAACAGACCATTCAAGATCATTAGTATAACATCACCATCAAAATTTTTGTTTGGTAATACAAATACTATATATGGTCATACATAGTTAACCATTAAAAAAAAACATATTGTGACATCACTATCAACACATATTATTGCAGAGACAATTTCTATTAAACCAACGCATTTCGGAGTGACTTCACTCCTTCAGAGAAAGAAGATAACTCTGCATAGAGGTGACATCATCAACATATATTTGTTTAAAACATTGCTTACATCCACTTGCAGTATTTTGGTGATTTTCAATCTGTAGATATGTTTCTGTATTTTTATGTATTGTGAGTATAAGTGAATCTTCAAGCAGACTTAAAAACAGAGAACTTCGCATTATCGCCACCTCATAGACCAGGGGACTGCCGAGACCCGGGTACATAGGGCCCCCCAAAACCGGATCACAAGGGCACACCCAGATCACTGCAATAGAGGACTTGAAAAATAAAGGGCATTTCCAAAAACACATTTGTATAATAAATAACCATAGTGGTATTCCGGGGTAAAAATCCACCATTCTATTTATGGGTATCTGGACACTTCAGCACCTCATCCACATCTAACCCGATAAACTGGGGAGTATACAGGTAATGGTCCTCAAACAATTATGTCCGATTAAGCCGTATGAACCTATTGAAGATTTTATCACTAGGGGAAATCAATAAATATATATATAAGTATACATGTCCATTCAGTTGACAAAACAGATGCAGGACCCTAGTTCCCAAACTTAACAGAGGAAGAGAGAGGGAACTTGCCAATAAATGGATCTAATGCTGCCCAACACAAACAAAGCCTCCCTGCGGTAATCTGTAACTGTCTGCACTGGCCCATAATAAAGAGGAATATCAAGGATTTTAAAGGGATGAACCCCAGTTATATAGGGACCTAGAGAGGGGTCCAACCAATCCTCAAGCAGTATATCATCCGTCCAAACGCCAAACCCATGCTGTCCTATACATGGACACTGCTGGGCACCGGCCTCCGGAACGCCTGTGTGCGGCGTCCCCCTGCCCCTGCCCCATAGTACGGAGTGACATCACGCATCGGTGGACTGCTGACACACTGAGAAAAAGCAGAGTTACAGGGCGCAGGGAAAGCAGCAAAGGCCGAGAACCTGCACCACACATTTCACAAAGCTGCACTCATCAGGCCATATATATGTAATAAAATTGTTGTTTATGTATATCTATATTTCATTTGGTCACCGGCTGTATTCAGCAATGTTGCAGTTATTTATATATATAAAAAACGGCTGCCACAGCTGCAGTATAATTGGAAATTGAATTGGTGACTGAAGGGTATAAGTACCCTCTTCAATATGGAGGATTTTGTACTTCCTGAAGACGACCTATTGGTCGAAACGCATCGAGAGCTTATGACGCAATTTCTGCTGATGTCACTTCCAGTATTTGGAACGCACTCTGGTAAGCGGCGGCCATCTTAATTCCCATTCATAATATACAAAGCTGAATACACCCAGTCCCGGGAAAGGCACTTGTGAGTGGCATTTCTATTGTTTGACCACATCTTAAAGTTCTATACAGTTTTACACTATGGGATGTGTGGTTTCATTTTAATTTATGCTGAAAATATGAAATACTGCCTGTGGAGGAGAGGAGTTTCCTAATATTGATGCAATCCTAGTGGAAAGTTATTGGTTACTACTAGCAACCACGGTTGAAAGGGCGAAGGAATTATCGGCCATCAGGACTGGATTGCATACTGGGATAGTCCCAAAAGCGGTGGAACGTACCTAGAGATAGGTGGTCATGAAATGACGGTGAGTTTACATCTATGTGGGACACCAGTGGGAATACAGTGAAGAACTTGTCATTTCAGCATGGAGTATCACCGTTAAAGATACAGCACCATTGCACCAATTATTCACATATTAGGACTGAATAGTAATATTGTATTTGAATTTTGTTCATTCTTATCACTTTAAAGATTGCACATTTTATTTAGTCAATCTGTGACCTTAGTGTGGTCCATTTTTGAAATATTTAAGATTTTGTGTATAGGAATTGACAATTAGGACTGCTGTTATATAGGTATTTTATATATGGTTTAAATTTTTTTTATATCTTTTTAATTTGTTTTCCTAAGCGCAATAGCACCCCTTTTCTTTCAAAACCCAAAACATGTCTTCAAACAAAAAAAAAAAAAAAGCACATCAACAACAACTTCTGGTTTACCTGAGATGTCTCATCAAAAAGAATGGGAGATGCATATGAATTCACCCAGGTGGAGGAGTGGGGCCACACACCTGATATAAAATATCACACCTGCAAAAGTCGGTCCACTATCAATTGAGGAGGGGTGAGCCCAGGTGTATCCAGCCAACCCTGCCACACTTGCTGGAACTTATGATAAGTATTGTGATGTTGGTATGTGAGTTTCTCCCATGGAAGTAAAGAATCAACATAATCTATCCATTGCTTACTATTCAGGGGAGCCGATAATAACCAGTGCCTTGCTATCAACTTTCTAGCCAGATATAAAATGTATAGATACCATAATATACCCTCCTGATTGGAACAGTTCTTGGTCCAGTGCCCCCAACAGACATTGCAAGAGATCCTGGGGAACAGAATATTGCAATACTAGAGAAATAAATTGGAGTACCTCCCTCCAATATCTATGTAACTTGGGGCAACGCCAGAGCATATGAATGAAATCACTCTGTTGGACCCTACACCTCAGACAATCAGGTGAATCACGCCTGCCCCACTGATACAATTGCACAGGGGTCCTATACGCATGATGGAGAATAAACAATTGAGACAATTTATGAGGTGAAGAAAGAAATTCCCGGAACAGATTCCAGGGCAGCATCCCAGACATCTCCAGCCAACTCTCCAATATGCTGGGACCACTGCACCCTGCTAGCTTGATCCTGTACTGTGGAAATTAGCTGGAGTATACCTGAGAAATCATGCCCTTCTTATGGGTTGCCTGAGTGACATCCTTTAGAAAAATTGAGTTTGTCAATGTAAGATTAGAGAGCGAAGACTGAGCCTGTACCGCATGGCGTAGCTGAAGATACTAATAGAAATGCTTATGTGTAAATGTAAATTCCATTTGCAGTTGAGAAAAGGACTTTAGGATTGCCCCCCAATACAGTTAAGATACAAATTTCAGGCCTCGATCCCTCCAGTCCTGAAAAACCTCCAGTTTAGCCAGTTCTACATATTGTGGAGTATTCCACAATTGTAAGTCTTTAATTGTTGAGAATTTATCCAGATTCTATGTCGGGCAGAAACTTAGACCTTTAACTAGAACATTTTTATCTTCGGTAGATAAAGAGTAGGTTGACTTTTCCTAAAATTAAATTCCTCATTCTCGACCGGGTACATCCAGGTCGCAGAGGGGGTGACTGTAACAAACTGCTATTGCAGTTGGAACTTAGATCTTTAAGCTACTTCCCCCCCTGGTTTTAATGAATCAGTCAATTTTAGGCCCTTTTTGCAAAGGTTTGTCTGGTGCCATGGAAAAATAATTTCCAACATATGCTCTTGTCTGTCCACCTGTCTTGCCCAATTATCCGGTTAGGTTTAATAGTGCATTTTTATGGCCGATGTCATGCTGCATTAATGACCAATATATAAATATTGTATACTTTTAATTTTTTGGTGCCCATATCTGAGATCGTTCTAGCTTCTATCATCATTTTCATTATTTTCCTATCTTGTATCGATGTAATTTTGTATATTCTGTATACTTTTTGATATATGCAAGCATAATGTGGAATGGATACAGATGACTTAGTTGTTGCTGCTTCTTGGCTTTGGGGGGGCTGAGCGGTTTTGAACCCAGGTACTTTGTCCCTCTATCTAGGTACCTGGCATGCTGGGGTTGCACCACTGGCCTTCGGCCTGGTGAGTGCAGCTTTGTGCGGGCGATGTTTGGTGCGGGGTCTTGGCCTTCACCACTTTCCCTGCGCCCACGGCCATGCTTTTCCTGAGCACGTCAGCGGTCCGCCAATGCGTGATGTCACGCCACACTATGGGTTGAGGTGACGCCGCACATCGGCATTCTAAGGGGCGGTGCCCAGCAGCGCCCATGTATAGGACAGCATGGGTTTGGAGTGTGGACTGTAGCTGGCCAGCTAAGACCAGTCCTAGGTTGCTAATATGGTTCACATATATGTGTATACCAAACCTGCCAATAACCTCAGTACAGTGTATATGTGCATATGTTAAAGCCAAAAGCAGAATCATTGCTGTAATTTATGTCTTTGAATGTTATATGACATTTATATATTCATTGTGTTAGCAGAAGCAGAAAAGGAAAATATGCCTTTAAGAGTTAGTACATAGGTGAGCCAAGCACAGCCATCCTCACACTGTACAGAGCCTTAACCAATCCTAGCCAGTTTCACATTTGTGCCTGTGTAAAACTCCCTGTTAGATTGTTCTAGAGTCACTTGCTCATCAGACAGAAGAGGAAACGGACAAAGTTCCAGTCAGAGAAGCTCTATGGAAGCAGAGAATACCAAATAGGTATTTAATGCACTTGTGTGTTCCTCTCTTGTGTAACAGTGCAGGTAGATCTGTGTGTAAAATCTGTTGTATGTGTTTACTTGTAGTTCCACCGAAATAAGTTATCGAAATATACAGAACAAAACAAGTCAATGTAGAGTAATCGTAATCGATATATTCCACCGAATCAAGTCACTGTAATACGAATTAAACCATTGTAATACAAAAGAAATAAGCTACTGTAAGACAAACAAAACAAGCCATTGTAAGCAGTGTTATATGAAGAAGATTGAAGTTATTAAAGAAGTTAACTAAAGTATTCGGTGTGCTCTTTAAACCTACTGTATGCATAGAGCGGCATTGGAGGAATTACAGAGTAAATTTTTCTAATGCCACAGCGCACAAGGCACTACATGGTGCTGCGCCTGCCACATGGACGCCATCTTGGAGGTGCTGAAATGTCCAGATGCTCATAAATATAATGGTGGGTTTTTACCCTGGTATACCACTATGATTCTTTGTTTATTATACAAATGTGTTTTTGGAAATGCCCTTAATTTTTCAAGTCCTCTATTGCAGTGATCTGTGTGTGCTCTTGCGATCCGGTTTTGGGGGGGCCCTATGTACCCGGGGCTTGGCGGTCCCCTGGCCTATGAGGTGGCGGCAATGCGAAGTTCTCCTTCCAGATATAATTTCAAACTTCCTTGTCTCTCCACGCCACCTTTTTATGAATCATCCATTCATTGGACTTCCATGTGGGCATCCAAGTAGGGGGTCCTATAAAGACTGCCCAGTTTTTAATTAGATAGTGACATGGGAAGAAGAATCCTCCTGAAGAGTAATTACTACAGCTTTCAACTCTACAAGTGAAACTCGAAAAATTAGAATATTGTGCAAAAGTTCATTTATTTCAGTAATGCAACTTAAAAGGTGAAACTAATATATAAGATAGACTCGTAGCATGCAAAGAAAGATAGTTCAAGCCGTGATTTGCCATAATTGTGATGATTATGGCTTACAGCTCATGAAAAACCCAAATCCACAATTTCAGAAAAGTAGAATATTGTGAAAAGGTGCAATATTCTAGGCTCAAAGTGTCCCACTCTAATCAGCCAATTAAGCCATAACACCTGCAAAGGGTTTCTGAGCCTTTAAATGGTCTCTCAGTCTGGTTCAGTAGGAATCCCAATCATGGGAAAGACTGCTGACCTGACAGTTGTGCAGAAAACCATCATTGACACCCTCCATAAGGAGGGAAAGCCTCAAAAGGTAATTGCAAAAGAAGTTGGATGTTTCCAAAGTGCTGTATCAAAGCACATTAATAGAAAGTTATGTGGAAGGGAAAAGTGTGGAAGATCATTCAAAAGTGTTGGGGACTTTCACAAGGAGTGGACTGAGGCTGGAGTCAGTGCATCAAGAGCCACCACACACAGACAGATCCTGGACATGGGCTTCAAATGTCGTATTCCTCTTGTCAAGCCGCTCCCGAACAACAACCAACGTCAGAAGTGTCTTACCTGTGCTAAAGAAAAACAGACCTGGTCTATTGCTCAGTGGTCCAAAGTCCTCTTTTCTGATAAGAGCAACTTTTGCATCTCATTTGGAAACAAAGGACCCAGAGTATGGAGGAAGAATGGAGAGGCACAAGTCCAGTGTGAAGTTTCCACAGTCTGTGTTGATTTGGGGAGCCATGTCATCTGCTGGTGTTGGTCCACTGTGCTTCATTAAGTCCAGGGGCAACGCAGCCATCTACCAGGAGATTTTGGAGCACTTCATGCTTCCTTCCGCAGACGAGCTTTATGGGGATGCTGACTTCATTTTCCAGCAGGACTTGGCACCTGCCCACACTGCCAAAAGCACCAAAACCTGGTTCAATGACCATGGGATTACTGTGCTTGATTGGCCAGCAAACTCGCCTGATCTAAACCCCATAGAGAATCTATGGGGCATTGCCAAGAGAAAGATGAGAGACATGAGACCGAACAATGCAGAAGAGCTGAAGGCCGCTATTGAAGCATCCTGGTCTTCCATAACACCTCAGCAGTGCCACAGGCTGATAGCTTCCATGCCACGCCACATTGAGGCAGTAATTGCTGCAAAAGGGGCCCAAACCAAGTACTGAGTACATATGCATGCTTATAATTTTCAGAGGTCTGATATTGTTCTATGTACAATCCTTGTTTTATTGATTGCATGTAATATTCTAATTTTCTGAGATTGTGGATTTGGGGTTTTCATGAGCTGTAAGCCATAATCATCACAATTATGACAAATCACGTCTTGAACTATCTTGCTTTGCATGCTACGATTCTATCTCATATATTAGTTTCACCTTTTAAGTTGCATTACTGAAATACATGAACTTTTGCACGATATTCTAATTTTTTGAGTTTCACCTGTACATACTGACTGGACCCTCCTGCAGGATTGTGTCTGTACTTGGATTGTAGGATGCTGCTGTCCATTCATGCCCAGATGAGGTGACTATGGTTGAACCATCAGTGAACCATGCTGACTCTTTCATGTATTCTGACAGATACATAAAGGGTGCAGCCTCTTGAATGGGGGGTGACTTCAGCATAAAGATTTCATCTTCTGGCTGGGTGCTGGTAAAAGTGACCTGCCAACTGTTTTGAATTGCCTCTGACATCCCCACCTGCAATCCCCCCTTTTCTTGAAGGTACCACTTCCATTTCATCAGTGTCTGGTTCTAAACTGCAGTTGCCCTAAAGGTCAGTCCATTATCTCTAACCCATCCTGCTATTGGCAATGCAGTATTGATGGTGACTGGGTCCTTTCCTGTAATAGTCTCTACATGTTGAAGAGCTGTGTAGGTACTGTGTAGGAGTGTGTATCTCTTCTGTGTCCCTGTCAGTTGCGAGGACCAAAATTCATTGGGTATTGCTCTCTTTCCTTTCTTTTTCTTTTGACTGCCACAGACTCCAAGATATGGTACCATTCTGCTCCACTACATCCATCTGAAATGGTACTCCTTGTCTCGAGGGTCCCAATCCATGATGCTGAAAAATAGCTTCTTAACCACTAGGGGACCGCCCACAGTACATTTACTGCCCCTGTAGGCAGCATCACATTTATAAACATCATCCTATTTACATGGTAGGGGGCGGGCTCAAGGTGCGCGACCGCCCTGCCAATGGCACCGATTGCCGCTGTGGGTGTCAATCACCGGGTCCCAGCCGGTGATAACCCGCCGGGTCCTGGCGATTTCCGGCAAACACTGACACGGAGCACAGCTGCATTGTTTTCAATGCAGCTCTGCTCCCTGTCAGTTTCCAGCAAACTGTTCCAGAGAGCAGAGCGTGCAACAGTGAAGAACACACCCCCACTAGTAAAACACTCCCCTCACATAGTTAACCCTTTGATTAAAAATGGTAACCCCCTTCCTCCCCAGTGCCATTAGTACAGTGTCAGTGCTTTCTTTTTGCACTGATCACTGTATTGGTGTCACTGGGAATGTCAGTGACCCCAAGTCAGTTCCCCCCCAGTGTCAGAATGTCGGCCGCAGTCCTGCCATAAGTCGCTGATCGCTGCCACAAGTCACTGATTGCCACTATTATTAGTATACAAAAAAAAATCCAGTATCTATACCGCCATTTGTAAACGCTATAACTTTCATGTAAACCAATTAATTTACACATATTGGGATTTTTTTTTAGCAAAGACATGTCGCAGAATACATTTTGGCATACATTTATGATGAAATTTGATTTTTTAATTTTTTTACTGGATATGATTTATAGCAAAAAGTCCAAAATATTGTTTTTTCTCTCAAAATTGTTGTTTTTTTTAGTGCAAAACATAAAAAACGCACAGGCGATCAAATACCACCAAAAGAAAGCCCAATTCATGGGGAAAAAAGGATGTAAATTTAATTTTGGTGCAGCGTTGCATTACCGCGCAATTGTCAGTTAAAGTGATGCAGCGCCATAACACAAACCGCTTATGTAACCGCTTCCTAACTGCCCTATAGCATAAATACTGCTACAGGGTGGCACAGGTGTGCAAAATCACACATAAAAAAAAATATATATATATATATATATATATATATATATATATATATATATGATGATTTGCGCTCCCATGGTTTTCACCCCCCCCCAGATAGCGTCAGATTGCCCGTCAGTACACCAGTCATCGTATTTAACCCCTTGATTGCCAGGAAGACGCTTATACACAATAAACCTCCATTGCTAGTATAGTGTCTGAACGGATCAATATCTTTGATCATATCAGCACTATACCAGCGTTCACATTTGTATAGCGTCCCCAAAAATGCAGCGTTAGCGGGATCAGCCCCGGCACCTGCGTTTAGCCCCTATGCTTACCCCCCTTATTCTCCCCCAGCAAGTGCAGTGTCAGTAGGTCACTGTCACTTGATACATTGCACACAAAACTGCAGTGTTTGCAGAATCAGGCCTGATCTCTTTTAGCACTTGCCGGTAAATTTTGATGACTCTCATATGCAGCAAAGTGCCAGTACTAGTGCCACGCTACCTTTTGGTGAACTTGCGAGTACTAGTGTTCTAGTACATCCTGGTCTTTCACATACTTCTTAGATTGTAAGCTCCAAGGGGCAGGGCCCAACTAACCCTCTCGTATTGAACTGTATTGTTGCTGTATTGTCTCCCATTATATTGTAAAGCACTGAGCAAACTGTAGGCACTGTATAAATCCTATATAATAATAATATAAGCACTGCAGTATGACTTGGCAATGTGGCGAGTCCCATGAGTGCAGTGCAAGCTGGTGCAGTGGCGAGCACAAGTAGTGTTCCACAACCACCAAGAATTTGCACACAGGCCTGTAAAGCCCCAAGTATCCTTCCTGATGTGCTTGCAAATCCTGATTGGCAGCCCACAAATTCTGCAGCACCCATACTTCCCCCATTCACTGCCCAACCCGGAATTCACGTGGAAACAGCAAATTTAACTCCTCCCTTTGATTTTTTGGAGCTGTTTTTCACAGAAAATCTGTATGCATTGATTGTGGATCAAAGCATTTTATATGCAGAATTTATTGCCGCCAACCCAACTTCAAACCTTGCCAGACCATTCGAATTTAAATTTTTTTTGGACCTTACCCTCAACATGAGCATTACTAAAAAAAATGAATTGTGGTTGTATTGGTCCACAGACCCAATTCATCATATGCCTGTGTTTTCTGCTGCCATGACCAGGCATAGATATGAGAGTATAATGTGTTTTATGCATTTCAACAATACACTCTGTCGTCCTTGGGGTGACCCTGAATTTGACCAGCTCCACAATATTCAGCCCCTCACAAATCACCTTAACCAAAAATTTGTAGATGTCTATCCTCCCCAGCAAAAAATCTGCGTTCATGAGTCCCTCATTAATTTTTCTGGCCGCCTTACATTCAAACAATTTTTCCCCAGCAAGCGTGCCAGATATGGGGACAAGATGTAGAAGACCTGTGAGAGGACAACAGGCTATACTTATAAGTTTTGGATTTACGTGGGAAAAGATGTCACGTGGAGCCCACCCAGATGCCCAGTCTACATGGGGAGTAGTGGCAAGATAGTTTGGGACTTGGTGTCATCCTTTTTCCATATGGGGTACCACTTATATGTGAACAATTTTTATTCAAGTGTGCCACTATTTAGACGTTTGTACAATATTGGAACTGGCGCATGTGGCAAAGTGTGACCTAATGTGTGCCCACCATTAGAACTGGGTGGATGCAGGGTGGTATATTCTAATGGTAGGCATACTACACACTTTTTCTGGCAGAGATTTCTTCTCTTATTTCATTCAGTCCACAGGCTGCATACAAAAAAAAAAAAAGGAACATAGCATATACAGGTGAAACTCGAAAAATTAGAATATCGTGCAAAAGTTCATTTATTTCAGTAATGCAACTTAAAAGGTGAAACTAATATATGAGATAGACTCATTACAAGCAAAGCAAGATCGTTCAAGCCATGATTTGTCATAATTGTGATGATTATGGCTTACAGCTCATGAAAACCCCAAATCCACAATCTCAGAAAATTAGAATATTACATGCAATCAATAAAACAAGGATTGTACATAGAACAATATTGGACCTCTGAAAAGTATAAGCATGCATATGTACTCAGTACTTGGTTTGGGCCCCTTTTGCAGCAATTACTGCCTCAATGCGACGTTGCATGGAAGCTATCAGCCTGTGGCTTTTTTTCAAAAAGGGGTAATTTGGAGGGGTTTGGTGCTATCCTGGCGTTTCAGGGCCTCCAAAACTGTGATAGGTAATGAGGAAGTGAAATGAGGAAGCTGCGCACTTTCAGGCTTTCAGAGTGGCCATTGGATTTCAGGCTCCTGTATGTGGCTAGGCTCCCAAAAAGTCTCACACATGTGGTACCCCCATACTCGGTAGAAGTATCAGAATGTATTTTGGGGTGTAATTCCACATATACCTATGGCTTGTGTGAGAAATATATCATTTAAATGACAACATTGTGTAAAAAAAAAAAAATTGTCAGTTTCCAGAAACTTGTGGAAAAAAATAAATCTTCCATGGACTCAATATGCCTCTCGGCAGATAGCTTAGGGTATCTACTTTCCAAAAAGGGGTCATTTGAGGGCATTTCTACTATCCTGGTATTTTAGCAACTCAAGAAATGTGGTGGGCAGTCAGAAAGTAAAAGCTGTGTAAATTCCATTATCTATACCATAGTTTGTAGATGCTATAACTTTCACACAAAGCAATAAACATACACTTATTGGGATTTTTTTTTACCAAAAGCATGTAGCAGAATACATTTTAGCCTAAATTTATAACTAACTTTAAGTTTTTTATTTTTTATAGCTGAAAGTAAAAAATATAATTTTTCTTCAAACTTTTCAGTCTTTTTTTGTTTATAGCGCAAAAAATAAAGAGCACACAGGTGATCAAATACCACTAAAGAAAGCTCCATTTGTGTGAAAAAAGGACATAAATTTTGTTTGGATACAGCATTGTATGACCGCGCAATTATCAGTTGAATTAGTGGAGCGATGAGTAGCAAAAAGAGTCCTGGTCATTAAGTGGGGTAAATCCTCTAGAGGGCAAGTGGTTAAACATCAAGGAATGCAGTTTGCTGCTCTAAACCCCATGAAAACTCAGGCTTTTTTTTCCTGGTGACATTGTAAATAGGCCTCAGGATTAGTAATGGGCTGAACACCCTTGTGTTCAGTTCACGGTTGAACCTAATGAACGTTTGACCGCAAACTTTTAACTCAATGCAAGTCTATGGGACATGAACTTGTAAATTCAAAAGTCCCCATTTTGAAGGTTTATATGCAAGTTATTGGCCATAAAAGGGGGACTCAGGTACTGCCCTGAGGAACATGTGTCAGTGAAAACTTGTTTTAAAAAAGTACAATTTTTGAAGGGGCAGTCATTTTTCATTGCTTAAAGTAAAAAAACAAAAAAACATTCCTTTAAATATCATGCTTGGAGGGTCCCGCTAAACTACCTGCAAAGCTGCACATCTGTGCAATGTATAGAACCTGCTGCAGCAGGACTGACATTTAAAAAAAAAACACTTTTTTTTTTAAACAAAAACACACACAGCTTGGGGTTCAACCCCCCCCTTCCCAATCCTTACCAGACCCTGGTCTACGGGGCTCATTAGCATTAGGGTACCCTTTTAAATAAAGTGGCATCCTGATGCTGCCTCCCTTGTGAATGAGTAAGGGGTACTTGTACCCCTACCATTCATTAAATGGTTAAATTCAGTGAATAAAGAGACCAGTCTTTTGAAAAATTCCTTTAATTGAACAAAAAACAAAACAACAACAGTTTTTTACAAGTCCTTTAATAATAATTTAAAAAGCCAAAAAATGGTTCCGTTTGTAATCCATTGTCAATCACGGCATCCTGCATTGTCATGACGCAGCTGACTTACCGTAATAATAATAAAAAAAACCGAAGCCCAATGACCTGTCTACCCACTGACCACTCACCGCAATATGACAGGTGTGACATTTGCCAGTCAAATGTAAACAAATAGGCATGGCTAGCGGTGACTCACCGCTGGCCCTGTTCAATTATACTGGGATTGACCAAAGCATTGTACCTGACCTGCGGTCAGGTGCATTGCTTTGGTCAATCATGGTTCTCACAATGCACTTACGTTCAATTCAAACATCAAGCCCATCCCTACTCAGGATCAGTCCAAGATTAGGGATGAATGATCTCCAGAATCCCACAACTCCAATGAACTTCTGTGCCTCATTTTTGGTAGTAGGGTGCAACAGTGCCTGGATAGTTTGCACAACTATCTCTGGAATTTTCCTCTGTGGCCCAGTCTACATCATTCCCAGGAATTTCACCTGTGTGGTAGATCCTTAGATGTTGATAGCCCATCCTCTGTTCTCCATGTGCTGTATGAGCAGGTGCAGTGCTTCAGTTACATCTTTTTGTCCCAGAGATCATGATGTCATGGATGTTGTGAAATACAGCAAGCTTCAAGTTCAGTACTTAAATGTCGGGCAATCAGTTTATGACAAATTGTTGGGGAATGAAGGTAGCCTTGCGTAAGGACAGTGAAGATGTACTGGCGGCCACCCCACACAAAGACAAACTGGCACTGACACTCTAGTCTATAATAAAAAACAAAAAATAAAAAAAGAGAATAAGGCTATAGCCAGGTATATCACAGCATATTCTCTTGCTCCTTTAGCAATTTTCTCAAAGATGGAGATAATATCAAGTACAGCTGACTTCAAATGGAGGTGCCACTTTGTTTAGAACTCTGTAATCTACAGTCATTCTATATGTCCCATCTGGATTCTTTACAGGGAACACTGGAGAGGACAAAGATCTTACAGCAGGTCTAAGAATCCCTACTCTCAACAGTTCTTGAATGGTCTCCCCAATTTCTTTGTGGCCTCCAGGAACTGTACTGTACTGCTTGAGACAGACTGACTTTGGTAGAGGAATGTAGACAGGTCCATTCCGCATGACCTCTGACCACAGCCTTCATCATACGCTTTATCAACATACCCAAATGTGAACGTACTCCATTCAGTCTGAATTGACTAACCTTGAAGTACATCCACCCCAAGGATATTTTCAGGTAACTGATACCAAAACATTTGTCTAAAATCCTGGTCCCTTGGCAATAGCCAAATTCATCTGTGTCTTAACTGCTGGTGTGGTTTGCCCTCCCAAACCTTCTACATGAATTACTTCTCCTTTGTGATTGGAATGATTTCCTTGCAAAAGTGTAACTTCAGCTGCAGTATCAACTAAAGCCATCACATGTGTAGGAAAAGAGGACTTCCCCCACCATACAGTGACAGGTGCATATGGGCATCGGTCTCTTGCTAGCACTGTCCTCACTGCTATCAAAAGGAAACCCCCCTTCCCTACATAAAGGATAAGGAACCTCCCAGTCCCCCTTTCTGAGTCTCTAACTCCTTCCCAGGATAAAGGAGTTTGGGTTTGGGTTCATGTGCAGTTTTGGCTAACAGGAGGGGTCTATTTTTACATGCAACCATTAGTAAATTCATTAAAAATGATGTCCAGAATAAAGGAATAAGCTTACATTTGTTGTCTGTGTAGCCAAGTAACCATGCCAGCTCACGGCCATGTCCTCTCCTACCGTCTGAAGCTTGCAGTGATCTTCGTAGATGCTGTTGGATTTGTCATAGAGCAATGGTCTTACCCTCTCCAGTAGGACAAGTGATTTTGTGTCAACAATCCTGTGGCTTTGATTTTACCCCTTTCTGTGCAGCCTGTAGATTAAATGTTGCTTGGAGCAATTGTCTGTTTGCAATTTTACAAAATGCATGTACATACATTTTTGATGCAATACCAATAAAGTCTATGATCCCCAAAAAACACCTCATTGCACCAAAAGAAGCCCCAGCACCTTTTTTTTCTTCTCATCACTCAGAAATATATTGCAAAGGTGTGAACAAGCCCCAGAGAAAATAATGGGAATTCACTCAAGTGTGAACAGAACCTAATTTGTTAATAGGGAAACTCAGAAAGAAAAAGAAAGAAATGTAGCCTAAACTTCAGATGAACATATCTCTAGCGCTACTGACTGTTCTGACATAATTTTTCCTCTGTAGATTACCTCTAGATATGTTTTTTTTTTCATATTATGCTTGGTTTTAGGTGCTCTGGTCTGACAAATGTACTTTAAGAAGAGATTTAATAAATCTATAAGTAAAATATTAAACCCTGCTAAGCTCTATTGGATTCCTTTATTCTTCAGATTTTTTGACAGGTTTTTTCAACATTGTCAAATACAGAAACCAAAGACAAGACAACGGTGTAATTCAGAGGCACACACATAACTCCGTTCACTCAAAATTAGTATATAGAAAGTGTAAATGTTGTCATAAATAAGACATAGGAATCTTTAGCAGAGATAACCATGTTCACCCAAGTAATGTGACCAATTTCCCACATTTTCTTCCTTTCAACCATTTTTATATGCTCTGTGACTTTGATAAGGCTAATAATCTCTTATGTGTTACTTCCACAGACACTGCATCCAACCATCTAGCCCATATTAGGGAGTGTTTTTTAAGAGACTCCATGATTTTCAAAAATCATCGTTAAGGCTGCAGTTTTAGAAGTGAGCATACCTTACTTGTACAGTTAACTCTTAGTTTATGTGTCACTTCCTTATTGTGCACACCTCACATTAGATGCTTTGTAACTTCTCCCAATGGATGCAGCACTTTCGGGTGTGTACTGTGGAGCTTGTACCCACTCCACTAGCACAGCCCGACATGTCAACTCCTAATTACATTATGAGACATATAGAGATCATCTCTTTGCATGTTCCTGAGTGTCTCCTCTTTCGTAACATCTCCGGGTAGGTATATGGCATACCGCATACTGCAATATTGATCCCTGTAAGTGGGGCATCGATTGCTAAGGAGAGAGCCAAGCTCACAAACTCTCTCTTTACCAGGACCCTCCGTCACCTATGCCGTGTCACTAAGACTCCTGATGGCTGGCTGCTTAACCACCCGACATTACTTTGGTTGCCCCTAGCAATGGCAAACATAGGCTCTTCTCCTTATACTGCAGATTAGACCCTTTTAATATGTCCACACTAACTTTTCTTCATCCCTTAAGCCTTGTTCTTTGATATGTCATGCATTCACCCATTTAGTGTCTTTAGACCAGACAGACTAGCTTAACTCTTTAGTGAAGGAGTGAAATATAACAGCAAATTCTTCCATACACATTCCTGTACCTGCTACTCTAAGTGATCTTTAGTTGTGTCTGCTCTTTAGTAATGAATCTGTTGCTACCTTCTGCCCGATGAAGTAATCATACCTTAAGTAGGTGAGAAAGTCTTTAAGTCCATCCATAGTATATATCAGCAGCACAAGTCCATATACCTGGAACCCTGGCTGGGCTCCTACAAGAGTGGTTAAGGATAGCAAAGTGCCAGCTGTGATCCCTGTCCTCTCTCCTGCCAGCGGTGACCCCTCCTTTGCCCTGCCAGTGGTGGCCCCTGCCATGTGCCATGCCAGCAGAGACCCCTGTCTTCTCTCACTGGTCTGCGGTGACCCCTGACTTCTCTCTCTGCCCTGCCTGAGGTGACCCCTGTCCTCTCTCTGCCCTGCCTGCTGTAACCCCGGTCCTCTCTCTGTCCTGCCTGTGGTGATCCCGGTCCTCTCTCCTGCCAGCGGTGATCCCTGTCCTCTCTCCTGCCAGCGGTGATGCCTGTCCTCTCTCCTGCCAGCGGTGATGCCTGTCCTCTCTCTAGCCAGCGGTGATCCCTGTCCTCTCTCCTGCCTGCAATGACTGCATTCCCTGCCGTGCCAGTGGGCATCCTGTCCTATGCCCTGCCAGCTGTGACCCGTTCTCTTTCCTGCCAACAGTGATCCCTGTTTTGGGTCCTGCTGACTCCTATTTTCACGTTTCCTGACCCCTGTACACTACCTAACTGACCCCTATCCTTCACCCTACTTGCCCTTGTACACTACCCTGCTGACCCCTGTCTTCTGCCCTGCTAACCCCTGTAAGGGTCTCACTGATTTCTCTACACTCCCTTGCTGACCTTCCATCTTTTTGTATTGCTGACTCCCTGTACACTTCCCTATTGACTCCTTGATACTGTCCCACAAACTAATAGCCCCTGTACACTGCCCTACAAACTTCTGACTCTAACCCCTGTACACTACCCTGTTTCCCTTTTCATAGGTTTTGTCCACCAGACGGTGGTGATTCTCAGAAAAGCCTGGGAAAGCCTGAACAGCAGGGTTAAATTTTACCTCTCCAGCAGCACCACTTCTGCTGTGTAGCATTAAAACATATGTAAACTCAGCATTTCATATTCCGGATATGTGCTGGTGTACCATGCATTTGTATAAAAACGTATCCTGTTCTCTTTGTATTGCTTTCTTTGTGTGAAATACCTGGTGTTCCCTCCAGTCCCTCTGCTTTCTTATTAAAAACTGACCACATTAGGCAGAGCAAAGTGTGGTCAGTGTTCTGGCTGTGCTGACGCAGCCTACTGTCCTCCAATGATCAGACTTCTACACACCCCACCCGCCACCCCTTCCCTGCACAGCCATTCAATGCAGCAGTTTCTTTTCCTTATACAGCTTAGAACAAAGGGTATGTGATCACTTACTATATATAAAAAAGGGGGGAAAAAGACATTTATAATGTTTTCTATAAGTAAAAACAAATATTTTGCCTTTCATTTCTATTTTAAACTGAATGGGTTATTTTACAAGATAATACATTGCATATACTTTTAACTAAATAGTGCAACCAACACAGCAGAAAATACACTTGCCCAAATAAGTAACACAGGCAACACAACAATACCTCATTAGACACCTGCTTGCAAGTTATGTTTTGTAATATCTGAAAAACAATCACTCAAGTAAAAGTGGGGTGGTTTTTAAAAAATGCAGGCAGGAGAATTGCCTGTGTATCCCTCAGTCATCATTTTTTCCTACATTGTGTACTGGGAATGCTCTGACTTCAGCTCCTTACAATCTTGTTTGCAGAAAGCCAGAGTTTAAAAACACAACAAAATGCAGGTATCTCTCATTGGCTACCACATTGAATTGAGAGATATGGCAGGTGAGTCTAACCTTCAGTTTTCAAAAAGAAAACATTTACATAGAGTTTTGGTCTTCTGAAATACAAGAGGGAGCTATATGCAATTTTACAGTCTGCTTTCATGCAAAAAGCTTAGTCATCACAGATGTTGCTTAAAGCAGCCTTTTCCAGTATTTATAAAAGGAAATTATAATTGTAAAATTACAGGAAACAAGAACTTTTGTATAAAGCAAATACTTACATATACCTTCTACTGCTTGACATACAATTTTCACTGAGGCTCACCTCAGCTTATACCCTTCTTTCATTATATGCTCAGTTGCACAGGTTTGTGAGGAGGTTTGTTTTAAATTGGTACTTCAATTTCATTTTGATTAAAATTTTGTTATAGTGAAATGCCTCCATAATGCTTTCCTTTATTATATTTCTTGCAAAGTTCCTTAGCATTTACAATGAGGATAAGCCCAGCTTGTTTGCAGTTCAGCTAAAACATCAAACTAACTGTCAGTTCAGCAAACCCAAAGCCAATTGGTCATATTTAGCTAAATCACCCTCATGAATCTCTGGCTGCTGGGTCAGGAATGTATCAACTACTAGTACTAAATGGCAAATTCCTGGCTGGTTTCTGTTTGTAAACAAACTTTTATTTTAAATTAATTTAACCGCTTCCTGTCTGCCCTATAGCAGAAATACAGAGCGGAACAGGTGCGCAAAAACACGTATATATACGTGATTTTGCATTTCAGGGTAGTGGGAGCCCTACCCATGCTGCTGTTCGCAGCCGCAGATGTCAATCATCGTGTCCTGGCCAGTGAATATTTGCTGGCATCCAGAGATTTCCGAGGATCTTCAATGGGGAGGAGAACTGTTTTGTTTACTAACAGTTCTCCTCCCTGTCAGCTTGGGCACACACACAGCAAAGCCATCCAAAGCAGTGTGCTTACAGTAAAGCACACTGACACAGCCCCCTAGTAAAACACTCCCAGCATACAGTTAATCCTTTAACCGCCCCTGTTAAACCCTTCCTGTCCAGTGCCATTAGTACAGTGTTAATGCTTTTCTTTTTTAGCACTGATCACTGTATTGGTGTCACTGGGGATATCAGTGACACCAAGTCAGTTCCCCTCAGTGTCACAATGCCCGCCGCAGTCCCGCTATAAGTTGCTGATCGCCGCCATAACTACTAGAAAAAAAAAAAAAAAAGGATTCCAGTATCTATACTGACATTTGCTAAAACTATCACATGAACCAATTAATTTACACATATTGGGATTTTTTTTTAGCAAAGACATGTAGCAGAATACATTTTGGCCTAAATTTATGACGGAATGTGATTTTTAAAATTTTTTTACTGGATATGTTTAATAGCAAAGTGTCAAAAATATTGTTTTTTTTCTCAAAATTGTCAGCCTTTTATTTTTTTTTATAGCACAAAAAAAAAACCGTACAGGTGATCAAACACCATTGAAAGAAAACTCAATTTGTGGTGAAAAAAGGACATCAATTTCATTTGGGTGCAGTGTTGCATGACCACACAATTGTCAGTTAAAGTAATGCAGCGCCATAAATGCGTAAAATGGCCTGGTCAGGAAGGGGGGAAATCCTCAGGAGGGCAAGAGATTAATTTATTTAATTTTTCTTGTTTATCCCCAATTAGGAAGTTGATAAAATGTCCAACAGGATTGGTGATGCAAACCAGTGCACATCTTACTCCATGTAAGCATTCTTTGAAGAGTAATTTGACAGCGAATACTGCTGTGTGAGGTGTGCGCTAGTTTTTTGTTTCCAGAAGCCCAGATCCTGGACCTAGAGAATCAGGTGGCAACACTGCGAAGCATCAACAACCTTTTAAGGAGCTTGGAGATTTCCTAGCAGGTACTGGTGGGGGCCAGTAAAGAGGGAGGAGGGGCTATGGAAGTACAGGAGCCAGAAGTAGGCAGCTGGGTTACAGTCAAAAGGAGGGATAGAGGGAAGAGCCTTAGAGAGGCTTGTCCTGAGTTAGTACATCCCAATAAATATGCTAAGTTGCATGATGTTGGGGATATCAGCTCAGGGGTGGAACGGCTGGAGCATTCCCTAGATGCCAGGGGAATCACTGCACCAATAAAGAAAGGGGCAGGGATACAGGCAGGCCTAGGCAGATAGTGGTGGTAGGGGACTCAGTTATTAGAAGGACAGATAGGGCAATCTGTTATAAAGACCGTGATTGCCAAACAGTATGTTGTTTACCGGGTGCTTGGGATTGGCATATCACGGATCGAATGGACAATTTGTTGAGTGAGGCTGGGGAGGACCCAGCTGTTATGGTACACATTGGTACCAATGACAAAGTTAGAGGAGGTGGAGTCCCTATGGGTGGAGCTTTAAAGGGAAGAAATAAGTGGGAAATTAATAGTGGGGGTATGCTACAGGCCCCTACCTAGAAGGATGTGGAGGAGTTTGATTTCCTGTCACAGGTAGAAATGGTGGCAAGGCAGTGTCATCATTATGGGGGACTTCAACTATCCAGATATTGACTGGGCAGAAGGAACAGCAAATTTATTTAAAGCCTGGCATTTCTGAAATTGTCCTACAAGACAACTTCATGTGTCAATTGGTGGATCACCCGACTAGTAGTTACAAATACCACAGATCTGGTCTCAGATGTGGAGATACGGGATAGCTTGTGAACCAGCAATCACAGAATAATTACATTCAGCATAAATCATAGGAAAATGAGGCACAAGAGTAATACAAAAGCACTTAATTTCAAAAGAGCCAACTTTCCTATACTGTGCACAATAATCCAAGATATTAACCCCTTCCCTGCCAGAGCTATTTTTGCACTTTTAAAAAAATAATTTTAGGCCCGAAAACTACACAAAACCCCAAAACATTACATATTTTCTGAAAGCAGACACCCTAGAGAATAAAATATTGGCAGTTGCAAATTTTTATGTCAGACAATATTATTGCAAAGTAAAAGGAGAATGACAGGTGCATAGTGCAGTAATCCATGTAGGTGGTATGAAGTTCCAATGAGCAGGGATAGTCCAGTAGACACTGAGGGCAAGCTGTGATGGAGCCAAGCGTACTCTGCGGTAAAAAAAACAAAGCAACTCAGCGCCTCCAAGTCTGTACTGGCTTCACCACCCTTGCTTCACATACACAGCACCATTGAGAACCTAGGCTATCTCCTTCTGGTACAGTCACCCAAAACATCTGGCATAAGCCGTTTTACCTCTTCACCACTTGCTTCTTTTTAATTTCTAAGATGCAAGTTACTACTTATCTTTTTATTAAACACTACTACAGTACACACTTAGAGGCGCTGTGTTCCTTTGTTCAATATCATTGCAAAGGTCTAGGAAACTCAAAATTTCTGTAAAAATCACATTAAAGAGAATTTTAGGGCAAACAAATGCAATAAATTACACACATTTTTGGTAAAATATAAAAGACAATGTTGTGCCCTGTAAACAGATACCCAACATGCCAAAGATTAAATTTGTGTGTGCCTATGAAATGGTGACAAAGTTCATTACTCTATTTACTCTGTAGAGACGATGCTTCAAAAACCCCTATAGGTCATCAGTTTAGCATTACGGAGAAGGTCTGGTACTAGAATTATTGCTCTCACTCCAGTTTGCATGGTGATAGCTAGCATTTGTATTGCAATCGATGTTTCAATGCGTAGGCACCCCAACGTATGTGTTTATGTTTGTATGTGCATATACAGGTGAAACTCAAAAAATTTGAATATCGTGCAAAAGTTCATTTATTTCAGTAATGCAACTTAAAAGGTGAAACTAATATATGAGATAGACTCATTACATGCAAAGCAAGATAGTTCAAGCCGTGATTTGTCATAATTGTGATCATTATGGCTTACAGTTCATGAAAACCCCAAATCCACAATCTCAGAAAATTAGAATATTGTGAAAAGGTGCAATATTCTAGGCTCAAAGTGTCCCACTCTAATCAGCTAATTAAGCCATAACACCTGCAAACGGTTCCTGAGCCTTTAAATGGTTTCTCAGTCTGGTTCAGTAGGAATCACCATCATGGGAAAGACTGCTGACCTGACAGTTGTGCAAAAAACCATCATTGACACCCTCCATAAGGAGGGAAAGCCCCAAAAGGTAATTGCAAAAGAAGTTGGATGTTCCCAAAGTGCTGTATTAAAGCACATTAATAGAAAGTTATGTGGAAGGGAAAAGTGTGGAAGGAAAAGGTGCACAAGCAGCAGGGATGACCGCAGCCTGGAGAGGATTGTCAGGAAAAGGCCACTCAAAAGTGTTGGGGACTTTCACAAGGAGTGGACTGAGGCTGGAGTCAGTGCATCAAGAGCCACCACACACAGACTGATTCTGGACATGGGCTTCAAATGTCATATTCCTCTTGTCAAGCCACTCCTGAACAACAAACAACGTCAGAAGTGTTTTACCTGGGCTAAAGAAAAACAGACCTGGTCTGTTGCTCAGTGGTCCAAAGTCCTGTTTTCTGATGACATCAACTTTTACGTCTCATTTGGAAACCAAGGACCCAGAGTATGGAGGAAGAATGGAGAGGCACACACTGCAAGATGCTTGATGTCCAGTGTGAAGTTTCCACAGTCTATGTTGATTTGGGGAGCCATGTCATTGCTGGTATTGGTCCACTGTGCTTCATTAAGTCCAGGGTCAATGCAGCTGTCTACCAGGAGATTTTGGAGCACTTCATGCTTCCTTCCGCAGAAGAGCTTTATGGGGATGCTGACTTCGTTTTCCAGCAGGACTTGGCACCTGCTCACACTGCCAAAAGCACCAAAACCTGGTTCAATGACCATGGGATTACTGTGCTTGATTGGCCAGCAAACTCACCTGACCTGTACTTCATAGAAAATCTATGGGGCATTGCCAAGAGAAAGATGAGAGACATGAGACCAAACAATGCAGAAGAGCTGAGGCTGCTATTGAAGCATCCTGGTCTTCCATAACACTTCAGCAGTGCCACAGGCTGATTCCATGCCACACCGCATTGAGGAAGTAATTGCTGCAAAAGGGGCCCAAACAAAGTACTGAGTACATATGCATGCTTATACTTTTTAGAGGTCCGATATTGTTCTATGTACAATCCTTGTTTTATTGATTGCATGTAATATTCTAATTTTCTGAGATTGTAGATTTGGGGTTTACTATGGTAACATTGTACTACTTTGGACATAGTGAAATATGAAAAAAAAAATCTTAAAAAAAATTAATAAAAAATTTAAAATAAAAAAAAATATATATATAAATTTTTTTTTCACACTGTCACCAGTCAGTGTCCCTGATCACTGCCATGCCAGTTATATGATGATGCTGTACTGCACTGGTGACAGTATGTAAAAAAAAAAAATAGTGAAAATAATTTTTTTTATTTTTTCATTTTCCGAAAAATGACAAAAAAAATACAACTTCAAAAAACTCGCCATGCCTCTTATGAAGTACGTCGGACTGTCTACTTTGCAAAAAGTGGTCATTTGGGGGATATCTGTACTATTCTGACATTCTTGGACCTCAAGAATTTAGATTGGCTGTCAGTACTTCAGGATTGATCAATATTCAGATCTATACCATAGTTTGTGAACTCCATAACCTTCCTACAAACTAAAAAATACATCCTAATTTGGGTTATTTTCACCAAAGACATGTAGTAGAATACATCTCGGCCTAAATTTATGAAGAACAGTTATTTATTTGCAAACTTTTATAACAGAAACAAAGAAAAACGTGTTTTTTTCAAAATGTTTGGACTTTTTTGTTAATTTAGCAAAAAATAAAAACCCCAGCGATGATTAAATACCACCAAAAGAAATCTCTAGTTGTGTGAAGAAAATTATAAAATTTTAGTTTGGGTACAATGTTGTATGACCGCGCAATTGTCATTCAAATTGTGAGAGCACTGAAACCTGAAAAATGGCCTGGGCAGGAAGGTGTAAAATTGCACGGTATTGAATTGGTTAAGTTGCATTACTAAAATAAATGAACTTTTGCACAATATTCTAATTTTTCGAGTTTCACCTGTATGTGGGGTTGGGGGGCCTCATTTGGAGGGGATGTTATGTGCTTGGGTAAATATTTTTTACTCAACTTTTTTTTTTCCATCAAATAATTTTTTCTTTATTGGGAAATGCAGGGTCTAAAAGACTCTGCATGTCTCCTCTGTTAACCATTAGAAGTATTGCATAGCAAACTGCCATGACTTAGAAGTGATGTCAAGGAAAAAGAAGGGGAGGGGAGGAGAGCAGACGCTCGTCCACTCTCCTGTCTCCCCTCCAACCACCGGCACCTGCTATGGGTCCTCCCGGGCCCGCAGATGGGCAAGTGTAGCCCAGATACATGGCGGGAGCATGGTTGGGGGGGGGGCTGATTGCCTTCATCTGACAGGCAGGAGTCTGCCTGTCAGTTTTATACACAATCTCAGTGGCTACAGCCATTGGATTGTGTATAAAACAGCCCGTTGTCAGGTCCGTATGGCATACGGACTTGACCATAAGAGGGTTAAATGGGACCAAATCCTTGAAACATTGAACATGGAGAAAAAATGGGAGTATTTTAGGAACAAATTAAATAGAGGTATTAGTCAGTGTATCCAAATAGAATAAAAATAAAAGAGCCAAGATTAAACCAGGGTGGCTAAACTTTAACATAAAAAGTAATATTATAGAGAAAAAAAATGTCCTTTAACCACTTGAGCCCCAGAGGATTTACCCCCCTTAATGACCAGGCCTTTTTTTGCTGTTTGGCGCTGCACTAATTCAAATGATAATTGCGCGGTCATGCAATGCTGTACCCAAACAAAATTTACGTCCTTTTTTTCACACAAATAGAGCTTTCTTTTGGTGGTATTTGATCACCTGTGCGCTTTTTATTTTTTGTGCTATAAACAAAAAAACCACAAAAATTTTGAAAAAAAACAATATTTTCTACTTTCAGCTATAAAAAATATATCGTAAACTCAAAGTTAGTCATAAATTTAAGCCAAAATGTATTCTGCTACATGTTTTTGGTAAAAAAAATCCCAATAAGTGTATATTGATTGCTTTGTGTGAAAGTTATAGCGTCTACAAACTATCGTATAGATGCTGTAATTTATGCCTTTTTTTGCTATACAGCGCTGCACTAATTCAAATGATAATTGCACGGTCATGCAATGCTATACCCAAACGAAATTTACGTCCTTTTTTTCACACAAATAGAGCTTTCTTTTGGTGGTATTTGATCACCTGTGCGCTTTTTATTTTTTGCGCTATAAACAAAAAAACCACAAAAATTTTGAAAAAAACCAATATTTTCTACTTTCAGCTATAAAAAATATATCGTAAACTCAAAGTTAGTCATAAATTTAAGCCAAAATGTATTCTGCTACATGTTTTTGGTAAAAAAAATCCCAATAAGTGTATATTGATTGCTTTGTGTGAAAGTTATAGCGTCTACAAACTATGGTATAGATACTGTAATTTATGCTTTTTTTTGCTATACAGCGCTGCACTAACTCAAATGATAATTGCGCGGTCATGCAATGCTGCACCCAAACGAAAATTACGTACTTTTTTTCACACAAATAGAGCTTTCTTTTGGTGGTATTTGTTCACCTGTGCGCTTTTTATTTTTTGCGCTATAAACAAAACAAACACAAAAATTTTGAAAAAAAACAATATTTTCTACTTTCAGCTATAAAAAATATATTGTAAACTCAAAGTTAGTCATAAATTTAAGCCAAAATGTATTCTGCTCCATGTTTTTGGTAAAAAAAATCCCAATAAGTGTATATTGATTGCTTTGTGTGAAAGTTATAGTGTCTACAAACTATGGTATAGATACTGTAATTTATGCCTTTTTTTGCTATACAGCGCTGCACTAACTCAAATGATAATTGCGCGGTCATGCAATGCTGCACCCAAACGAAAATTACGTCCTTTTTTTCACACAAATAGAGATTTCTTTTGGTGGTATTTGATCACCTGTGCGCTTTTTATTTTTTGCGCTATAAACAAAAAAACCACAAACATTTTGAAAAAAAACAATATTTTCTACTTTCAGCTATAAAAAATATATCGTAAACTCAAAGTTAGTCATAAATTTAAGCCAAAATGTATTCTGCTACATGTTTTTGGTAAAAAAAATCCCGTGCATTAGCGGGCAAACTGGCGCTATCTAGGAGGGGCGCTAACACTATCGGAAGTCACCAGTGACACTAATACAGTGATCAGTAAAAATCTGTTCACTGTATTCAATGACACTGGTGACAGGGCAGTGAAGGGGTTAACTGGGGGGGGAGGGGGCGATCAAGGGGTTAAATGGGATTTCTGGTGCACTAGCGGGCAAACTGGCACTATCTGGGAGGGGCGCTAACACTATCGGAAGTCGCCAGCGACACTGATACAGTGATCAGTAAAAATTGGTTCACTGATCAGTGACACTGGTGACAGGGCAGTGAAGGGGTTAACTGGAGGGGGGGGGTGATCAAGGGGTTAAACGGGATTACTGGTGTACTGGCGGGCAATCTGGCGCTATCTGGGAGGGGCGCTAACACTATCGGAAGTCGCCAGCGACACTGATACAGTGATCAGTAAAAATCGGTTCACTGATCAGTGACACTGGTGACAGGGCAGTGAATGGGTTAACTGGGGGGGGAGATTAAGGGGTTAAATGGGATTACTGGTGTACTAGCGGGCAATCTGGCGCTATCTGGGAGGGGCGCTAACACTATCGGAAGTCGCCAGCGACACTGATACAGTGATCAGTAAAAATTGGTTCACTGATCAGTGACACTGGTGACAGGGCAGTGAAGGGGTTAACTGGGGGGGGGTGATCAAGGGGTTAAACGGGATTACTGGTGTACTGGCGGGCAATCTGGCGCTATCTGGGAGGGGCGCTAACACTATCGGAAGTCGCCAGCGACACTGATACAGTGATCAGTAAAAATTGGTTCACTGATCAGTGACACTGGTGACAGGGCAGTGAAGGGGTTAACTGGGGGGGGGGGGCAATCAAGGGGTTAAACGGGATTACTGGTGTACTGGCGGGCAAGCTGGCGCTATCTGGGAGGGGCGCTAACTCTATCGGAAGTCACCAGCGACACTGATACAGTGATCAGTAAAAATTGGTTCACTGATCAGTGACACTGGTGACAGGGCAGTGCAGGGGTTAACTGGGGGGGGGCAATCAAGGGGTTAAACGGGATTACTGGTGTACTGGCGGGCAAACTGGCGCTATCTGGGAGGGGCGCTAACTCTATCGGAAGTCGCCAGCGACACTGATACAGTGATCAGTAAAAATTGGTTCACTGATCAGTGACACTGGTGACAGGGCAGTGAAGGGGTTAACTGGAGGGGGGGGTGATCAAGGGGTTAAACGGGATTACTGGTGTACTGGCGGGCAATCTGACACTATCTGGGAGGGGTGCTAACTCTATCGGAAGTCGCCAGCGACACTGATACAGTGATCAGTAAAAATTGGTTCACTGATCAGTGACACTGGTGACAGGGCAGTGCAGGGGTTACCTGGGGGGGGGGCGATCAAGGGGTTAAACGGGATTACTGGTGTACTGGCGGGCAAACTGGCGCTATCTGGGAGGGGTGCTAACTCTATCGGAAGTCGCCAGCGACACTGATACAGTGATCAGTAAAAATTGGTTCACTGATCAGTGACACTGGGTGACAGGGCAGTGAAGGGTTTAACTGGAGGGGGGGGCGATCAAGGGGTTAAACGGGATTACTGGTGTACTGGCGGGCAATCTGGCGCTATCTGGGAGGGGCGCTAACTCTATCGGAAGTCGCCAGCGACACTGATACAGTGATCAGTAAAAATTGGTTCACTGATCAGTGACACTGGGTGACAGGGCAGTGAAGGGGTTAACTGGAGGGGGGGGTGATCAAGGGGTTAAACGGGATTACTAGTGTACTGGCGGGCAAATTGGCGCTATCTGGGAGGGGCGCTAACACTATCGGAAGTCGCCAGCGACACTGATACAGTGATCAGTAAAAATTGGTTCACTGATCAGTGACACTGGGTGACAGGCAGTGAAGGGTTTAACTGGAGGGGGGGGTGGGCGATCAAGGGGTTAAACGGGATTACTGGTGTACTGGCGGGCAATCTGGCGCTATCTGGGAGGGGCGCCACTCTAACTCTATCGGAAGTCGCCAGCGACACTGATACAGTGATCTGTAAAAATTGGTTCACTGATCAGTGACACTGGGTGACAGGGCAGTGAAGGGGTTAACTGGAGGGGGGGGGGGGGGGGCGATCAAGGGGTTAAACGGGATTACTGGTGTACTGGCGGGCAAACTGGCGCTATCTGGGAGGGGCGCTAACTCTATCGGAAGTCGCCAGCGACACTGATACAGTGATCAGTAAAAATTGGTTCACTGATCAGTGACACTGGGTGACAGGGCAGTGAAGGGGTTAACTGGAGGGGGGGGCGATCAAGGGGTTAAACGGGATTACTGGTGTACTGGCGGGCAATCTGGCGCTATCTGGGAGGGGCGCTAACTCTATCGGAAGTCGCCAGCGACACTGATCAGTAAAAATTGCTTCACTGATCAGTAACACTGGTGACAGGGCAGTGAAGGGTTAACTGGAGGGGGGGGCGATCAGGGGGTTAAATGTGTCCTAGAGTGTTCTAACTGTAGTGTAGTGCTTGTGTACTCACTTTTTGGATGTCTTCTTCTCTGTCTGGAACGGAATGTGTCCAGGCAGAGAAGAATGACATCATATCCTGCCCTGTGTATGTCAACACAGGACAGGATAGGACAGGAACCGATCATGTGATTTCAGCCAGAAATTACTGGCTGAAATCTAATGATTGATCCCTCCTGGATCAAATAGTGTCACCCGCGGGTCGGCGGGAGCGCGCGCGCGCGCCCCCTGCCGGCGAAAGTGTCGAGAGCGCGGAACCCGTTTTAAAACGTGGTTTTGCGCTCCACTGCCGCCCTGCACACGTATATACACAGTGGCAGGGCGGCAAGCGGTTAAAGAATTTTGGGGATTTTTTTTTTACTCTCCTATTTTTTAAATATATTAATAGTAAAAAAGCAAGGCCAGAACATATTGACCTCATAAAAGGATGACGAAGGGAAGTTGGTTACAAATGACAAGGAAAAGGCAACTGTACTAAATGTATTCTTCTTCTCAGTTTTTACTAAGGAAAAGGAGGGGTATAATAGTCAAGATTGCATTTCTAGAAAATGCACTCTTGTGGTTTACAAAAGACTGTGTACAAAAAGACTTGAAAAGCTTCATGCTAATACATCACAAGGACCAGAGGGCTTATACCTTAGAGTCCTCAAAGAACTCAGATTATTGCCAGGCCATTATTCCTAAATTTTCATGGACAGCATACTAACAGGAATAGTACCAGCTGGCGAAGGGTCAAAGTGGTACCAATAGTTTAAAAAGGGCAGAGATACATTCCTGAAAACTACAGGCCAGTCAGCTTAACATCAATAGTATGTAAATTATTGGAGGAGATAATAAAGGACTATATCCAAGTTTTTCCAATGAAAACAGCATAATCAGTAGTAATCAGCATGGCTTTATGAAAGGCCGTTCTTGCCAAACCAACCTGTTAACATTTTATTAGGAAGTGAGTAGCAATCTAGATGTAGGAAGAGCAGTGGATGTGGTATAACTGGATTTTGCTAAAGCATTTGATACAGTTCGTCATAAATGCTTAATTTACAAACTGAAGTCTGTAAGTCTGTGGGACCATAGGGTTTATAAATGAATAGAAAACTGGTTACAGGGGTGCGTTCAAAGGTGGTGATTAATAGCATTTATTCAGACTGGTCTGGAGTGGTAAGTGGGGTACCCTAGGGCTCTGTCCTGGGACTGATTTTTTTATTTTTCATAAATTATATAGATATTGGTATAAATAGCTCAATCTCAGTGTTTGCTGATGATAGGAAGCTAAGTAGGACAATAACGTCACAGCAGGATATATAAATCTTACAAGAAAACCTCAATTAAATTAAGGAGTGGGCAAATACATGACAAATGAAGTTTATGTTGTAAAATGTAAAGTAATGCACTTGGGGGCAGAAAATATGAATGGGGGGGGGTGAGAGAAACTCTGGGGGAATCCAGGATGGAAAAGGATCTAGAGGTCATTAGTAGATGACAGGCTCAGCAATGGCATGCAATGCCAAGCTTCAGCAAGAAGAGCTAACAGAATATTAGCATGCATAAAAAAGGGTATTTACTCCAGAGATAAAACGATAATCCTGCAACTTTACAACACTCTGGTTCGACAGCGTTTGGAGTATGCCGTCCAGTTCTGGTCACCGGTCTTCAGAAAGGACATGCTAGAACTGGAAAGATTACAGAGAAGAGCAACAAAGTTAAGGGGCCTGGGGGATGTCAGTTAGGAGAAAAGGCTACACACAATAAAAGTATTCTCCCCGGAGAAGAGACTCTTGGGAGGAGATATGATAGTGATATACAAATACCTCAATTGTGATTCTACCGTAAGGAATAAACTATTCTGTCTCAGGGAGTATAAGAAGACACAGGGCCACTTAATTAAATTATTGTCTATATTAGACTATTTATATAAACCGTATATTCACCGCACAAATGTGATGTGAATATATATAAAACCTAACACCTGAAAAGTGCACAATAAATCACTCACCTAAATAAATAAATGAGTACATAAAATGTGTAAGCATGCAGCTACCCTAATAGTGAATAATCCAATAATCACCTCATGAAACAAAGACAAATAAAAGCAGCACAAAAAAAGGGTCAAGCCGCACAACGTATTTTGTAATCAGGCATCCACCTTACATCCCCCGCCGGAAGTGACGTAACGCTCGCGAGCAGTGAGGAGGATCGGGTGAGATGCTCGCTCCATGTGATATACAGATATCCTTTAACTGCCTCCAGCTCGCCATATAACGAAATTACGGGCGCAAGGCGGTTCTCTCGTTCTGGGAGGACGTCATATGACGTTCTCCCACTCTAACCGAGCGTGTGCGGCGATTGGTGATGCTCTGTGTCCCTCAGACACAGCGGATCACTGATCAACATAAAGAGCTAAAGATGTCTGCTCTGCCATGTGATCAGCTGTGTCCAATCACAGCTGATTGTATGTAAATAAACTAAACAGCTCATCCACTCCCTCATCATATCACGACTCGATTACTGCAACTCCCTCCTCACTGGCCTGCCTCGCCACAGGCTATCCCCGCTTCAATCGATCCTGAATACGGCGGCCAGACTCATTCACCTTACCAACTGCTCCATTTCCGCCACCCCCTCTGCCAATCCCTCCACTAGCTTCCAATTGCACAACGGATCAAATTAAAAATCCTAACAATGACATACAAAGCTATCCATCATACTGCCCCAAACTACATCACCGACCTAATATCCAAGTACCACCCAACATGCACACTCCGCTCCTCTCAAGACCTCCTTCTCTCTAGTTCCCTGGTCTCCTCCTCCCATGCCCGCCTTCAGGATTTCTCCAGGATATCACCTATCCTCTGGAACTCCCTACCCCAATCCATCAGATTATCACCTACTCTCCTCTCATTTAGGCACACCCTGAAAACCCACCTCTTCAGGGAAGCCTACCCCACCCCCTGCTCCTCCACTCTTCCTACCACTCCATCCCCCACAGCTATCTCCTCCTGTACCACTATCCCCTCCCTCCTAGATTGTAAGCTCGAAAGAGCAGGGCCCTCGAACCCCTCGTGTATCACATTGTATTGTTTTCGTACTGTCGCACGTTCTGTCTCCCTTTGTAATGTACAGCGCTGAGCGAACTGTTGGCACTTTATAAATACTATATAACAATAATGTAAATAAGGAAATGCCGGTTATCGGCATTTCTCTCTTCACGAGCTGTCACACTGACAGCTCGTGAGGAGAGGAGAGCCAGTAATCAGCATTGCTCAGAGGGGAAATCTATACTGATGATCAGTGTGCCCTGATGATCAGTGTAGCCCCATCAGTGCCACCTGTCAGTGTCCATCAATGTTAGCTGTCAGTGCCCATCAGTGCCACATATCAGTGCCCATCTGAGCTGCCTTTCAATGCCACCTATCAGTGCTTGTCAGTGCCAGCTATCAGTGCCAGTCAGTGCCACCTATCAGTGCCGCCTATCAGTGCTGCCTATCAGTGCCGCCTATCAGTGCCAGTCAGTGCTGCCCAACAGTGCCGTATATGAGTGCTGCCTTTCAGTGCCCATCAGTGATGCCTGTCAATGCCCATCAGTGCCACCTACCAGTGCCTCCTCATCAGTGCCGCCTATCAGATAGCCTCATTAGCGAACATTAGTGAAGGAGAAAAATCACTTATTTACAAAATTTTATAACAGAAAATAAGAAAAAACTTTTTTTTTCTTCAAAATTTTCAGTTGTTTTTGGTTTGTTTAGCAACAAATAAAAAACCCAGAAGTGATTAAATACCACCAAAAGAAAGCTCTGTCTCAAAAAATGATTCATATAGGTACAGTGTTGCATGACCGCGCAATTGTCATTCAAAGTGTGACAGCACTGAAAGCTGAAAATTGGCCTGGGCAGGAAGGGGGTATAAGTGCCTGTAGGCAAGTGGTTAAGGTTATTGTTGATATTTTGGCATGCTTTCATTTATTTTATGTGAGTGCAATACTTTCTATCCAATAAATGCTTTTTAATGGTTTCACGCTATGAGTTTCCTTTTACATCTTTCCCTGATCACTGAGTGTAATAGTTTGGAGGATGTCACGTCATCATATTAGTCTCTAATTGATGAGGGGCTTGTTGATTGATGATCTGTACTACGCTGACAGACGCTCACCACAAGTGCGATTGCCTATCAGGTTTGGATGGGTCATGATATCTGGTGAGTGCCACTGAACTGGGGGGGCTTTTCCTCCAGAGCACGTGGTGATATCTGAGTGCATTTTATTCAATCAGTTATTGTTATGTTGTTCACATGGTGATCTTGGTGAATCAGTAAGGACTTTGTACTTCATCACAATTTTCTTTTTTCAGTTGGTGAACTTATCTCAAATGATTTAAATATTTGTGTATATTTATTGAAGTGTTATATTTTGTGTCATATTTTCACTTTGCTATTGTGTTTAATTTTTTTTTGTGCTGCTTTTATTTGTCATTGTATATTAGACTATTGTCTTTATTCAACCTTACCAACTATGTAACTAGTCTGCGATTCTGTGTGATATCATTGACCAAAAATGGTCATGGCCATGTTTGCTCAATTATGTTACCAAGCATCACTAGCTGGCTTGTTTAAAAACAAAAGATTGGCGCATGCGCGGCCGACTCCTGTATGGACGTGGAGTAACACCGCTCCGTCCATAAGCCAGACCCGACGCAGCACACACCGGCTCTGAGGGACAACAACCCCGCAGCACATTAGGGCAGAGGTATACAACCCTCCCTACCTATGCCACGCCGACGGAAAACCCCGGGACAGCCCGGGAAACTGACTCTTTTCTTCCCTGCAATCCAGGCAGGGATCCAAGATGGCTCCGGCTGTCGGAACGGAGGTGACAGGCAGGGAGAGGATGACAGAGCACAGCACACAGATCCCAGGCTGCAGTATCCACTCTACCCAGGGGACCCTGGTGAGTCTTCTCCTCCCCTGACACCCACATCAGGCAGCCCAGCTAAGTCCAGACCACGGCTGGACATTGACAATGCATCCATGTGCCAAACCCTCATCCATCCATCCCCTCAGCATCCCAATGATCTCCCAATAATTGAGTCGTTCCCGGTGTCTGACCAACCTATCTCGGAGATTTGCATGAAAAATATGCTCCTCTCACTAAGACAGACACTACATAGTGATTTGACATCATCGCTTGCCCAAATCACTACCGTGATTCAGAACCAAGACCACAGACTGCGCCATATTGAGACACGGATGGGGGAAATCATTACAGCTCACAATGACATGATTGATGCACACGCTGACCATACCTCAGACATCGAACAAATTAACCTAAAGCTGGCGGACCTGGAGGACCGCTCAAGACGCAACAACATCAAATTTAGAGGTATTCCTGAACACATCACCAACGAGGCACTACTACCCTTTATACAACAATACATGAAATCTCTTATACCGTCTCTCTTAGATATAGAGATCGCAATTGACTGCGCTCACAGAATACCCAAGCCGTCTTTCCTGTCAGCATCAATCCCTAGGGATGTTCTGGCGCGGATTCACTTTTACCATATAAAGGAGAAAATAATGTCAGCAGCCAAAAACCCTCCATCATTATCACCATCTTACTCAAATATCAAGTTATACGCAGACCTTTCTAAAACTACACTCCTGAACCGTAAAAAACTGGTTACCATCACCAAAGCCCTGCGGAATCACAGTATCGCATACCAATGGGGATTCCCCACAAAAATAACGGTCAGACACCAGGGAAGAACCTACACTATTAGAAACCTAGAAGCGGGCATTGAATTATTGAAAACGTGGAACATAATACCCACAGACCCCCAACAATCTTCTTCCTGCGAAGCTCATCAAATGGAAGCAGGCTGAACATAACATTAGTACCTCATCCATCCTCAAACTACATACTTCCGTCGCTCATCTCTACGACGTCCCATTATATCAAGATCTGGCGATCGGCCCGATTAAGGAAAATTATTTGGTTACAGAATACTGTTTGGCATGACCCTATAGATGGTCAATGCTTGTTTTCACCCCCCAGTTTTGCAGCAGCATACCATGCTACCCATGTTTCTTGCATTGTTTGCAAGCCTTTTTTAACCGTACCCGCACCCTTCCTTTCATGCACCAGCAGTCAAATAGACATATCACCAGTTTCACTACCTCTACCGAATGCATCAAGAATACAGCTTCTGAATCCCCGCATAAGCCAACTTTGCATGACCCAGACCATGACAATCTATCTACTCAAACTATATCCGCTCAACGTAGATCAACGCGTTCAACGCTTTAAATGCCAACTCGACCACCTTACACACCGAACAGAAAATATACACTATGATTAACATAACATCTCTAAACGTACGTGGTCTAAACTCACCTTTCAAAAGATCGATGCTTCAAAAGGAAATTTGGGCATCCCTTGCGGACATAATTTTCATACAAGAAACTCACTTCGCAACATCCAAGACCCCCAAACTACAACTGCATCGATTCTCTACCATGTATATGGCCACCAATCCCAAGAAGCATAATGGCGTTCTTACAGCAATTAAGGACACAGTACAATTCAGCCATGTTTCGGAAGTAGCTGACCCCCAAGGTTGCTACCATATTCTGATCTGTAAAATTAATGACACTCTCTACACCCTAGTGAATGTTTATGGTCCAAACAACAATCAGACCCAGTTTCATCGGAAACTCTATAACATCATTTCCTCCAAAAAACAAGGCAGACTCATCATCGGCGGAGACTTTAATATTATCGGCAACCCTCTCCTGGACTCATCCTCTAAGAAAAGATCCTCAAAACAAAACTTCAACCGTTTCCTGTTCGACCACGATCTTTATGACATCTGGAGGTGTCAACATAGCACCGAAAAAGACTACTCCTATTACTCCCCTGCCCACATGTCCTACTCCAGGATTGATTTCTTTATCACAGATAAGTGGACTTTACAACATGTAACGTCATCCAACATTGGCACCATCACATTGTCAGATCACGCTCCAATCAACATACTCCTGGACGACTCTCACCGCTCAGCGCTTCCTCCCATATGGAGACTGAACTCTACTATATTGAAGAATCCAGAAAATTTAAAACATCTATTAGATGCTCATAACCTATTTTTTTATCTAAATAACACACCTGACATTTCTATAACCACACTTTGGCCCGCCTATAAAGCATACATGCGAGGTATTCTCATACAACTCAACTCTCGAATTAACAAACAGAGATCTAAACAAATCGACCAACTCCTAGCTTCTATAAAACTAAACAAACAACTTAACAAACAAAACCCCAACACCACCACTTCTGCATCCCTCGCCTCGGATAGAAATCAGCTCCGATCCCTTTTACTATACAAATATGACCTTAATCTTCAAAAATCAAAATCACAATTTTATTCCCTTGGAAATAAATCAAATTCTCTCCTGACAAAAATAATTAAACAAAAACGCCTCGAATCCAAAATTCCCTCTATATTACACCGAAATACCCGTACCTCACTCACAAATCCTAAAGACATAGCCGATGCTTTCGCAACCTACTACCAAACCTTATACAACATCAGAGATGATCCAGACACACATCAACCAACAACAGAGTCCATACAAAAATTCTTAATTTCCACTAATTTACCCCAGCTCACTCCATCACAACTTACATCCATCTCTACTCCATTCTCTCCCAGGGAAATTGAGGACTCTATAAAACCCTACCCTTACACAAGTCCCCAGGGAATGATGGCTTTACCAACGAATACTACAAAACACTTGCTCCTCACCTTACGCCATACCTAGCTACTCTTTTTAACCATGCAGCATCTGCAGGTACATTTCCTAGTGAAATGCTCCAATCCATAATCACCACTATCCCCAAACCCGGCAAGGACCCCCAACTAGTTCAAAACTATAGACCGATCTCACTGCTGAATACAGATATAAAGCTCTACGCTAAATTGGTTGCCCGAAGACTGCTTCCCTACCTGCCGACGCTAATCCACCCAGACCAGGTAGGATTTGTCCCAGGTCGCCAAGCACCCGACGCAACAAGAAGACTCACCTCCCTTATCCACACACTAGAAAATAACAAACAACCCGCTTTACTTCTATCCCTTGATGCTGAAAAAGCATTTGACCGAATACAATGGCACTTTATGACACTTACGCTCCAAAAGTTTGGAATCTCGGATTGGATGCTATTGGCAATCCTTGCCCTCTACTCAAACCCGTCAGCGAGAGTACTGACCAATGGCACGCTTTCACAGGCCTTTCATATTTCCAATGGAACCAGACAAGGCTGTCACCTATCACCCATAATTTTCACCCTTCTAATTGAACCTTTAGCTTCTAAACTTAGAGAGGACTCGACGTTCTCAGGGATCACCCATCTCAAAAAAGAACACAAAATAAGCTTATTTGCTGATGACATAATATTAATGGTTACAAATCCATACAAATTACTACAAATGATCCAATCTCATCTCCTACAATACTCAGAAGTATCATACTACAAACTTAACGCGCCCAAATCATCTATCTTAAACCTCAACATATCTACTAAGCTTCAGAAAATACTTAAGCACCGCTTTCCCTTCTCTTGGGAACACCAAAGCATCCCTTATCTAGGCATTAAACTTACCACGTCAACAGATCAACTCTATGCCTTAAATCATAAACGACTACTTGATTCTATCCCACAAGAACTTAAAACCCTATGTACATCCACATTATCGAAGCTAGGGAGAGTAGCCACTCTAAAAATGTGCATACTACCTAAAATTCTTTATATCTTCCGCACACTCCCTATACCCATTCCCAATATTTTCTTCTCCAAGATACAATCAGCTATTTCCAAATTCCTCTGGAACTCGAAGAAACCCAGGTGTACAACGAACTTACTTATACGCCCAATCTCTAGAGGAGGAGCAGGTCTCCCACACTTAAAATCATACTATAGTGCAGTACTTCTAGATCAACTCTATTTTTGGTGGCATCCAACTAACGAAAAAGCGTGGACTACTATGGAAACACTCCCACACCTTTCGACATCACCACGTGATATCCTGTTCTTACCACAATCCTCCCAACCCAAAATTATACACAAACATCCTTGCGTCCAAGCTTCCATACAAGCCTGGTACAACCTTTTATCAAGGACCTCCTCAGAATCAAAGGCAATCCTCACCCCAATCACAATACTTCATTATATCACTCCCTCTTTGAACCTTCTACAATGGGAAAGGCAAAATATATTTCATATACAAGACCTTTATACAAACCACAAACTAGATTCCTTTCTAACTATTCAGCAGAAATTTCACCTTCCTAACAAAGAAATGTTTACTTATTTAAGAATAGCTCACTCCCTAAAAAGGACGAATATCCCTCTTCTCTTGAAAATACCTATAACTACATATCTTTTCCTCAACAAACCACAATACCCTAAGAAAGGAATATCGACCTTTTACAAGCTTATAACCAGTACATTGTTTCCCCTTCAAACCACTTCTTTATCCAACTGGGAAAAAATCCTCTCCCACCCAATACAACCCCACACATGGGAAAAAACTTTTACTATCACACACAGAGTGTCCAGATGTAGCTCCCACTGGGAATCTTACATAAAAATTTTGCACCAATGGTATCTCACACCTCTCAAACTCGCATTATTTTATCCCCAACATTCACCCGCTTGCTGGAGAAATTGTGGAGAAACAGGTTCAACCCTTCATATTCTTTGGTCCTGCAAATCCCTAAGATCGTTCTGGAACAGTGTGTTTCAATTGATCTCTACCATTGCTGGGGCCCAAGTGGTGCCACACCCAGCCCTCGCTCTCCTACACATAGGAATCAACAATTTTAGCATCGCATCCCGTACTATCATCATCCATATATTAGCAGCCGCCAAACTCAATGTAACTAAACTCTGGAATTCTTCCAAAACCCCTTCTCTCTCTACCCTTATAACGGATCTGAACTTTCAGTGCGATATGGAAAGAAGATCAGCCTTTACTAATGACGCCTCTCACCATAAATTTTCCAAACAATGGTCCTTATGGCTACACAACCCCAATTGCTCTATAAAATGATAACATACTCACAAACAAATAACATTACGACCCTATGTCCTAGACTGGTGCTTCCCCCCCCCCCCCCCCCCAACCTCTGCCTCCCCTCTCCCTACCTTGTTCCAATTTCCAAAACCAAAACGTTTCTCTTCTACCTAACGGCTCACACTGAACAAATGACACGTAGATACACTGGCTAATTGTTTATATACCCCTGACCAATTGGTGGGGTTGTATCTATTATCTCTTACTCCCTCATCTAAGTATGTATATATTCTATGGTGAACCGTACTGATCTTTGTATTGTGTAAAATCTTTCAATAAAACTCCCCCCAAAAAACCCTAACCCTCTTGGTTGCCAGATGTGGACACAAGATACCTTTGCCATTCTTTTTTGCAAATCACCTTCAGAAAATGAACAGCATGGGGATTATTATGGTTTAACAAGTTGGGGGGGGGGGGAAGCACTCACAAGCCTGCCCTTCCTAGTTATCTAGGTTACATACTTGGATAAGGGTCTGAAATGAATTTTAAAGGGGACCCATGACATTTTTTTTTCAAAGGAGCCGTGCACTTAAAAAAAAGAAACGTAAAAATTATGTTACTCCATGTTTTCTGCCTCTTCAAACAATTTGTCTGGACCAAGCTGGCCCAAACAAACTATTTCCTTTACTAAGGGATGTCCCTGCTGTGAATGCTGCATTCGAGCTGAGTGCTTCTCAACCATTCATAAAATGCCTTGTATTTGTATCAGTGAATACAAGGTATTGTTTGATTAACTGAGGAGGAGATTGTGACATCATTCACCCTGCTTCTCTACCTCCATTAATAAGAGGAAGCTTGCATTCATTGAATACAAGGCGTCCTATGAATGAGAATCACTCAGCTTGACCCAATTTTGCCCTGACAGCAAACAAGAAGTCTCTTGAAATGCTGTCAGAACACAGCACTACTTACTGTATGTAACTTCATACAGTTTATACAACACTAACAGCAGGAGCATCCCTAAGTAAATTAAATAGATTGTTTGGGCTAGCTTGGCTGAAATGGAATATCTAAAGTGGCAAAGAACATGGAGTTGGACTTATAAAGTTCATAAACCCTTATCCAGGCATGAAGGGTGAACAGGAAAAGGAGTGCAGTGAGCATGTCCCCCCCTTCCTGGACCATACCAGCAAAAGCATTTCCCCTTGCAAAACACATCTGATCCTAAAGAAGTAATGGGGGTTTCAGGGGGAACTTATCAGAATTTGATTTGGAGATCCTGTTATAATAGGGGTCTTAAAAAAAATCTGCCTCCCCCAAGTGGAATAGTGCAGAGTTCATCAGTGTTCCTTATTACTCATTCCTAAAAAAATTGAAAACAAAAACACACCATGACTGTGGTGAAGTTTTTTTTTTTTTAAAAGAGAACAAAATACTGTGATGAAAATTCATAATCAGCCATGTCATTCAGTGATGTAGACACAGCTCTTCCATCATGAATACGTGCTGCCTGACAATCCTTCTGCATGTTCCCCTCCATCTGACAATGTTTCCATATTACACTACTCTAAATCTCTGGATTGCTGACATGTGTAAACAAACTAGCCAGGGATCCTGGGACACTTTTTCATGGTGTGTGTGTTTATATACAATTTACTATTTTATGGTGATCAGTAATAGTGATACTAATAAGAGCTCCTTATTCTAAAAGGAGTTCCAAGATTCCTCTATGTCTCCCCGCAAACTCCATGATCCTCTTGGGGACCAGATGTGGGAAATAGGTCTTTGTCCCCCAACATTGGGACAAGGTGCCTCATGAGGGGGGAGGTGCAGTCACTTCCGTTCGCAAGGTACCACCCCCAATGTTGAAAGGTATGTTGCCCGGTATGGTTTAAGAAGGGGGCTTGCTGCACTCCCTTTCCTGGCTACCCAGGAGCATGAGGTGCACTAGATAAGGGTCTCATTTGAATTTTTAAAGGGGAACTTTCTACCTTTTTCCCTTTTTTAATGTCACTTTTAAAAGGTCTACATTGTACTTTTCTGTAAATTCACGTGCAATTTTAAGGCATCATCCTAGCATTGTATTGGGGTGATTTGTGTATTTCAGTGCTGACATTTAGGCTGTATGAAAAGACTGTCTGCTCCCTGAAATGTATATTTTTTATTTGCATTGTTACATGTCCCTTATTGTTGTGCCCAACTACACATGCCTTTTTAACAATATCTTGCAAAATAGCCTTGAACTAGCTTCCATTGTATTCTATGTTGATTTCTATTGTAGTCCTGTTGGATTCATCAAAATTTTGTGAATCAATCTTTGCCCAGTTTGATCATCTGCATGTACTGTATTTATTAGATTTAAAAAAAAAAATTGACCTGAGTCCCTTAGCAAACCTGTACTGTTGCACAGTCATTTCCTGTCCAATGTACTTTTGATGTTTGGCAATCGCTCTGCACCACCCCCCCTTCCCAGTTGTTCTTTACACTACAGATGTAACATCATAATATTACTCATGTATGTTGCTGATGAGCATTACTAAATGTGGAATGATTTTCATATAATCCTGCCTAATGTGATAGGCCCAACTGGGACAGGGGCTTTTGGAGGGGACTGCAGGCTAGCCTCTTGCCTACTGACCATGCTATCTGTTCTGCTGGAGGCTCAGTGTGACAGACCCAACCAGGACAGGGGCTTTTGGGTGGGACTGCAGGCTAGTCTCTTGCCTACTTACCATGCCCCTGGCATCTGAGGGGGCTCTATTCTTTGGTGGGAGCCTGTGGGAACCTTTGGAGTAGTTTACTTCAAATTCAAGTCCATGTCTCCCAAAAACAGACCGATTGAGAACTGGAGGACCAGGTTACAGATTTGGGGTCTCTGTGGCTAAACTAGCAGTGACTGCTTCAACCCCCATCCTTCCTAGACTCAGACTCTAAGAAGATGTTGATATAAATCAGCATAAAACAACCTCATGCTTAGGACTCTTGCTCTAATGTGTTTATTAACCACTTGCCCTCCTGAGGATTTACCCCCCTTCCTGACCAGGCCATTTTTTGCTATTCAGCACTGCACTATTTCAACTGGTATTGCGCGGTAGTGCAATGCTGTACCCAAATTAAATTTATGTCCTTTTTTTCACACAAATATAGCTTTCTTTTGGTGGTATTTGATCACCTCTGCGGTTTTTAATTTTTGCGCTATAAACAAAAAAGCGCAAATTTAAATAAATAAATAAAAAAAAATATTTAACTTTTTGTTATAAAAAATATCCAATAAACTCAAAGTTAGTCATGAATTTATGCTAAAATGTATTCTGCTACATGTTTTTGGTAAAAAAAAATCTCAATACATGTATATTCATTGGTTTGTGTGAAAGTTATGCAAACTATAGTGTGTGTGTGTATATATATATATATATATATATATATATATACAGTTGCAAGAAAAAGTATGTGAACCTCTTGGGATTACGTGGAGTTTTGCATGAATTAGGCATAAAATGTGCTCTGAACATCATCTAAGTCACAACAATAGAAGAACACAGTCTGCAGAAGATAATACTACACAAACATTAGATGTTGCCATGGTTTAATTGCACATAACATGTAAACTTACGCAGCGCAGGGAGGAAAAAGTATGTGAACCTTTGGACTTAATAACTGGTTGACCCTCCTTTGGCAGCAATAACCTCAACCAAACGTTTCCTGTAGTTGCAGATCAGACCTGCACAACGATCTGGAGTAATTTTGGACCACTCCTCTTCACAAAACTGTTTCAGTGTAGCAATATTCTTGGGATGTCTGGTGTGAATCGCTCTCTTAAGGTCATGCCACAGCATTTCAATCGGGTTGAGGTCAGGACTCTGACTGGGCCACTTCAGAAGGCGTATTCTGTGCTGTTGCAGCCATTGTTTTGTTGAATTACTTGTATGCTTTGGGTCATTGTCCTGTTGCATCACCCATCCTCTGGGGAGCTTCAGTTGGCGGACAGATGGTCGTACGTTTTCCTGCAAAATGTCTTGATAAACTCTGGAATTCATTTTCCCATCAATGACAACAATCCGTCCAGGCCCTGAGGCAGCAAAGCAGCCCCAAACCATGATGCTCCCTCCGCCATGTTTTACAGTGGGGATGAGGTTTTGATGTTGGCGTGCTCTGCCTTTTTTTTCTCCACACATAGTGTTGTGTGTTCTTCCCAAACAACTCAATCTTGGTTTCATCTGTCCACAGTATATTTTGCCAGTAGTGCTGTGGAACATCCAGGTGCTCTTTTGCAAACTTCAAACGTGCTGCAATATTCTTTTTGGACAGCAATGGCTTCCTCTGTGGTGTCCTCCCATGTATTCCATTCTTTTTTAATGTTTTCCTTATTGTAGATGTGTCAACAAAAATGTTAGCATGTGCCAGAGATTTCTGTAGGTCTTTAGCTGACACTCTGGGATTCTTCTTTACCTCATGCAGCATTCTGCGCTGTGCTCTTGCAGTCATTTTTACAGGACGACCACGCCAAGGGAGAGCAGCAACAGTGCTAAACTTTCTCCATTTGTAGACAGTCTGTCTTACCGTGGACACATGAACATCAAGGCTTTTGGAGATACTTTTGTAACCCTTTCCAGCTTCATGCAAGTCAACAATTCTTGATCGTAGGTCTTCTGAGAGCTCTTTTCTGCGAGGCATGGTTCACATCAGACAGTGCTTCTTGAAACCAGTAAACCCAAAACAGGTGTGTGTTTTTTAGGGGCAGGACAGCTGTCAGCAACACATCCAATATCATCACACTGATTGGAGTCAAGGTTGGCTCACTCCTGGCTCCAATTAGCTCTGGGAAAAGTCATTAAGCTAGGGCCTCACATACTTTTTCCTCCCTGCACTGTGAATGTTTACATGTTTTGTGCAATTAAACCGTGGCAACATCTAATGTTTGTGTAGTATTATGTTCAGCAGACTGTGTTCTTCTATTGTTGTGACTTAGATGACGTTCAGAGCACATTTTATGCCCAATTCATGCAAAACTCCACGTAATTCCAAGGGGTTCACATACTTTTTCTTGCAACTGTATATATATATTTGGAATTTACGTAGCTGTTACTTTCTGATTGCCTATCACATTTGAGGTGCTAAAATGCCAGGGCAGTACAAACCCCCCAAAATTACCCCTTTTTGGAGAGTAAAGACCAAGGATTTTGCAGAGAGGCATCTTGGGTCCATGGAACATTTTATTTTTTGCCACAAATTTTTTGAACAATTTATTTTTTTACACATAGTTGTCACTTTAATGATATACTGCTCATGCATGCCATGGGTATATGTGGAATAACACCCCAAAACACTACCTCCTACTTTTTCTGAGTATGGGGATACTACATGTGAGAGACTGTTTGGCAGCCTAGCTACGTACAAGCCCCCAAAATCCAATGACCACCTCCAGGTTTTAAAAGGGCATATTTCCTCACTACCCATCACAGTTTTGGAGGCTCCAAAATGCTAGGGTAGTACAACCCCCTCCCCCAAGTTACTCCTTTGGAAAGTAGACACCCCAAGGAATTTGATATGAGGAATGATATTTTACAGATATCTTTTTTGTCACAGGGTTTTGAAAAAGAAAAAAAAAGAAAAAATACATTTTTTGTTTTCTTTCTTTGTTTTCCAAAAACATGTGGCAACAAATGAGATCTGCAAAACACTCACCATGCCTCTTAGCAGATACCTTGGAGGGGTCATTTGGAGTGGTTGCTTCTACGATCTTGGCATTTCAGGGTCAACATTAGGAGCTTATGCCACACAACGTCCACTCTTGAAGACCAAGCCTTTTCTGATACTTTTTGTTCACATGAAAAAACTTTGTTTGCTAGAAAATTACCTTAAACCCCCAAATATTCTATATATTTTTTAAAGCAGAGGCCCTAGAGAATTAAACGGTGGGTGCTGAATGTTTTTACGTTACACAGTACTTTTTTTTTTTATATAAATATTTATTGATTTTCCATATAAAAAAACATATTTCATCAATAGTCTCATATAACATACCTTGATTATATCTACTTCTATCTTTATGTCCATTCCCCCCTCCCCCCTTCCCCTCCATCTCCCCCCCCCCACTCTGCATTTCTCCATTGCATCTTTCCCTTATTAAAGGGTACCTTCACATGCCACTCCCTATTGCTTCATATACTTCATTTGGTTCACAAAATCTTCCCATTTTACCCACCTCCTATAGTATAACCCCATCTTGTCTTCTTGCATATAATACAATTTCTCCATCCTACATATCTGATTCTCCTTTCTCTACCCAATCCTTTTCTCTCAGCACCTCTGAGCTATGCCAAAACGTAGGTATCAGACCCTTTGCCGCATTCACATAGTACCATATACACAAATACTTGTATTTATTCACTGGTAACTCTGTACTGTGTAATAGACACACTTCTGGATCCAATCCTATCTTTATCTCAGAAATTTTCCCTATTAAATTAACCATTATCTCCCAAAAGCCTTGAATCTTTGGTCACTCCCACCATATGTGATACCATGTACCCATCTTTCCACACCCCCGCCAACACTCTGGTGCCCTTTCCCCACACATTTTACATTCAACGTTCGGTGTAATCTGCCATCTTGTCAGACACTTATAATTTACCTCCACCTCTCTTATGCTTACATTTTCATGTGTGAGTCTATGTATTTTCCTCTGTTTATCCTCATCTATCTCTATTCCCAAATCCCTTTCCCATTTTACTATATACATTGGTTTTATGTGTGTGTCTAACTCAGTGAGAATCTTATAAATTTTTGCCGTGCCCCGTCTCCCATCTCCCTGTGATTCCAACAACCTCTCAAACCAATTCCAATCCTTTCTCGCTCTCAGGGGTTTCGGAAGGCACTCAACAAAGTGTTTTAATTGGTGATATCTCCACTCATCTATCTTAATAAAAAGTTCCCTTTTATCCTTCTTTAAATCCTTAAGTGTTCTCAATTCCTGCCCATCCACAATATCCCTTAGTTGAATATCCTACTTTTTAAACCATTTTCCTACACTCTCCTCCTTACCTGGTGGAAAATACTCCATGTTCATTAATTGACATTAATTGTGAATTAAAATCCCATTTCATAAACTTGTGCAAATTATCCCAAACCTTTAAAACATTTAATATATAAACACTGGTGGTATCTTTTAAACCTCTATATTGTGTGGGTACCCATATGATTTTACTCAAGTTAACTCCACTTAATTCATTTTCAATCTTGACCCACCTTTTCCCCTCTGGGTTGTGTGTCCAGTCATAAATTCTTGCTAAGACTACTGCTCTATAGTACCTCTTGAAATCTGGCACTCCCAATCCTCCCCTCTCTTTACTTCTACTCATCAAATCAAAAGGTATTTTTAGGTTTTTTATTTTTCCATATATATCTTATCTTTTTAATTACTTTGAAAAAACCTCCGGAAGTCTAATTGGGATCATCTGAAATTTATACAGGATTTTAGGTACAATTACCATTTTTATCAGATTTATGCGCCCTAACCAAGACGGGTTACCCCCTCCCAATTTCTTCAATTCCTCCTTAATCTCATTTAAGAGTGCAATATAATTTGATTTATATGAATTCGTATATGAAGCAGTAAGTTTAACCCCTAAATATTTTCTCTCTCTATCTTTCCATATAAAAGGGAATTCTTTTTGTATCTTTTCTTTCTCACTGTTTGGAAGATTTACATTTAAGATCTCAGTTTTTGTTGGGTTAATTTTCAGATTTGATAACTCCCCATACTCCTTTAAGCTTTTCATTAAATTTGGGAGTGTTATCCTAGGATTTCCCACGTAGAACAACAGGTTGTCCGCAAAAGCTGCCACTTTATGTTCAATTTCTCCTATCTGTATTCCTTTTATATCCATATTTTTCCTAATTGTTGCCAGCAAAGGTTCCAATGACAACACATACAATAATGGGGACAGTGGGCATCCCTGTCTTGTTCCATTTGACAACCCAATAGGCTCCGACCTTTCTCTGTTAACCAAAATAACAGCGGAGGGCTCTCTATACAATTTTCCTATCCACTCCCTCATTCTAACTCCCACTCCTATAATCTCCAGAGTGTCCATCATAAAGCTCCAGTCTACTCCATCGAATGCCTTCTCAGCATCGATCGAGAGCACCACTGCCGGGGTTCTCCCCTTCCTAGCTTTCTGGATAAGCAACAAAGTTCTGATCCCATTGTCTCTACCCTCCCTCCCTGGTACAAATCCCACCTGGTCCCCCTGAATCCATTCTGGCATTAAATCTTTCATCCTATTTGCTAAAACCTTTGCATATAACTTTGTGTCTATGTTCAAAAGTGAGATTGCTGTATAGCTAGAGCACTGAGAAGCATCCTTCCCTTCCTTATGAATAAGCACCACATGGGCCTGTAGGGATTCCCACCTTATCTCCATCTCCCCACTCAGGGCGTTCATATAATCCTTCAACTTAGGTATTAACAATTCACTATATTTTTTATAGTACCTCACAGTATAACCGTCTGGGCCTGGGCTTTTCCCGTCATGGTACTTTTCAATGCTATTTTTATTTCCTCCTGTGTGATTTCTGAATCCAGGGACTTCAATTGATCTTCATTTAACTTTGGTAGTCCTGCATTTTTTTTAAATATACCCTTCTTTTTTCTCTACTCGCGTTTCCATTTTTATTTACTAAATCCTGAGAGTTAATATTATACAGCTTGCTATAATATTCCTTAAACACCTTAACAATATCTTTAGTAGAATAAGCCATTTCTCCCTTGGGGTTTCTTATTTATTCTATATAATTTTTATTTTTATTTTTCCTCAAGGCTCTCATTAAATATTTTCCTGGCCTATCTCCCCATCTATACCTCTCCTCTTGCCACGTTAATAAATACTCTTTTCCTCTTCTCTTCCATCAATACCTCCAGTTCTTCCTTCTTTTTTGTTACCTTCTGTCTTATCTCCCTTGTTATTCTATTTTTATGGATCTGCTCCAGGTCAGATATTTCTTTTAAGAGGCCCGTAAGTTTCTCTCTTCTTTCCCTAATTGGATGGAAGAATGGAGTTTCTGCATCTCTGAGATTCCCTGATGAATTAAGAGACTTTTGTGAGACATTCAATATCCAGGTAATAGAGATTCCAGGATGGGAGGAGGAAGAAGAAGGAGAGATATGTACTGTGGGAAAAGAGGAATGGCAGCTAGTTAGGAGAAATAGAGAATTGACAGAAAGGGGGACATCGGGGGTACCGGGGGGGAATGGGGGGAAGGTAAGCCGTACATGGGCAGAGCTCAACCCCAAGGTTGGAATCAAACGTGGCACTTGGGCCACAACTGATTTGAAGGCAATAGTAGGCCTAGTAGGGAGGAGGATAGAATGGGAGGAGGGAGGGGTGGGGTGGGGGTAATGGGGGGGAGGGGGGGAGGAGAAGGCTATTGAGAGGGAGGTGGGGGGAAGGTTTTTGGTTGAGGGGGGGAGGGAGGAGAGAGGGGAGGGGTGCATTAGGGGAGGGGGAGTACGAGGGAATGGGGTGGGGGTATTAAAAACACTCTACATAAGGAGAAGAAGTATACAAGAAGCATGGAGGATATACGGTTTATAACATATAACGTAAATGGGTTGAATTGTCCTGGGAAGATATTTAAGCTATTTAAAGAATTACACCATAGAGAAACTTTGGTGGTCTTCTTGCAGGAGACACATCTTGAGATTAAGTCAAATATTAAGTTGAACACTAGAAACTATCCAACATGGTTTTACGCAGATTCCCCAATTAAGAGAGTCAAGGGAGTGGCAATAGGGTTTTCAAAAATTATAAGGTTGGAGTTGGAGGAGAGAGAAATAGATCCTGAGGGGAGATTTTTGTTTTTGAGAGGTAGATTGCAAGAGATGGAATGTACAATAGCGAATATTTATTACCCAAATAAGAGACTGGAGGTATACCTAAAAGGGGTATTGAGAAAACTAATGGCCTTTAAAAATGGATGGTTGATAGTGGTGGGGGACTTGAATTTCTGTATGGATCCACAAATGGATACAACCTCTTTTGTGCAGCGAGAGGGAGGTGGGTCTCTGAGAACCCTAAAGAAGGTGATGCATGAGTGTCAACTGGTGGATATTTGGAGAATAGTGCATGGAAAAGAGAGAGACTATACCTTCTTCTCTAATGCACACGAGATGTATTCGAGATTGGACTACATAATGGTAGATCATCAACTTACTGAGAGGGTGGTGTGGGAACTCGCTTCAACGTGGTAGAGCTTTCAAACGCAAACAGCTACTCGCTTTCTTTTTCAGGGCCTTTTTAGCCCACTTTTATTTAAATGAAAGTTCAAACATAATGCTTCCCACGCAGGGGTATCCACCAACAAAACAAAGATTCAGCCTTCTGGCTTACACACAGTTCAATGTCTGTCTCCTGCAGACTCTTCCCAAATTATAGCCCCTAGCACACAGCTAGTCTGGCTTCCACCTCCCCTAGGTGAAGCCCACCTGACTTCCAGGCAGTGACCTCCTGTCTTCCAAGTGGAGCCCTCCTGACTCCTATCTGCCGGGGTGGAGCCCTGCTGACTCCTAGCTGCCGGGGTGGAGCCCAGAACCCTGGTCCTGACTCTCTCTAAAGGCCTGCACACACCTGTGCAATCAGTCTCCTGGCCTATCCCAAAACCTGGTCCCAGGATTGGAGATTTCATCCCTCCCAGATCTCTTTGAAATCTCTAGGCTCCAGATCCCAAAACAGACCTTACAAACAAAGGAGGAAAGTGAAAAGCCACTTTCCTCCGTATCAAACACTTACCCTGGAGCCCCTCAACCTGCCTAGTTGAGAATCCTGGGTGACAGATCGTCACACTGTCACAGTGGTTAAAGTAGTAATAGAGGCAATGACTCTCTCAGACCATGCCCCTGTTACACTGAAAGTAGGGTGGGGGAGGCAATTGACAGGTGGTGTAGGATGGAAGCTAAATGAGGCTCTTCTACTGGACCAGGAGATTGATCAGAAGATTAGGGAGGAGATGGAAAGATTTTTTTCAGGAAAATGAGACGGGATGTGTCGGTGGCTACAGTTTGGGAGTCGCATAAGGCCTATATAAGACGTATATTGATTACGTTACACAGTACTTGTGCAGCGATTTTTCAAACACAAATGTTTTGGGAAAAATACACTTTTAGAATTTTAATGCACAAAAACACAATATATTGCCCAACTGTTTGATAAAATATAAAAGATGATGTTACGCTCAGAAAATATATACCAAACATGCTTTAAAATTGCGCATGCCCGTGCAATAGCAACAAAGTGCATACATTTTTATTATTAATAGGTGACGCTTTAAAAGCCTTTACAGATCATACATTTTTATTTACACAGGATGACTAGGGCTAGAAATACTGCCCGCGATCTGACGTCTACAGTGATACCTCACATGCATGGTGCAACCGCTGTTTACATACTGGCACGGGGTCAACGCTTGCACAGAGAGGCAAGGGTGCTTTTTTTTTTTTTTTTTTTTTTAGTTATTTAGATTTTTTAAATTATTTTTTACACTGTCCCTTTAATTTTCTTTTTATTATCACTTTTATTGCTATCACAGGGAATACAAATATCCCCTATAACTTAAGAGGGCATTGTCATATATTCTTTTTTGAGAAATCTGGGGTCTATCAGACTCTAGATATCACCACTGCCCTTACATTAACTAATCTCACTAAGATTGGTGTGATCAGATGCTTTCCCAATTTACAAATGGCGCTCTTTATATCCCACGAAACTGAAGTGATTAATTGCTTGTACTTTCTGGTCTCTTAGGCTATAGAGATGATTGGAGCCATTCTGGTCTATGATCAGCCGGCGGCTGCCGGCTGCATTTTTGGATTCCCCTGTGGGACAGGAGAGCCCAAGAAAACTGTGGAAGGCAGCCAGAGGGAGGGGGGGGATGTCCCTTCTCACTGCTCATAAAAACAATTTAGCAGCTTGTTGGATTTTTAGACACATATAATACTTCTTCTAGTGTCTTGAGGCGATTATGAATGAAAGAGCCATTGAAATAAAAAATGAAGTGTGATTTTATTCTATCACACAATGGTGTAAAATAACAATGTAAAGTGTATTATGAACAGTTCCATGTAGATAAAACTACTGTAAAAATAACAAGCAAATGTTTAAAGACAAAGTCACCATTATCTGTCATGGCTGTCCTTGCCATGTGCGATTCTGTCCTTCATGTTCTCCTTGTCCTTCTAATACTTTGTGAAGAAGAAGCCGGACGTGACGATATTGTAGCCGGAAGTGATCTCGTAACAGTATGCACCTGTTGCAGCTTCTCAGACATGTATGTATGTGTATGCAAGTGTCATGTAGCGTGTGAGTGAGTCTCTCTTGTCCGTTGTCTCATGGTCTTTTATGAGGCAAATGTACGTCATAGTTAGTGATCTTAATACCTTGTATGGCATAGAAGGGAGGGGACGACACTCACATAATGTTTTTGAGGGACAGGAACATATGTATGCTGATGTAAATAATATTATAAGCTAATGACGTAACCCTCAGCTATATATTTAAAGAATAATATAGCTTAAGAACATATCAATGTATTATCACTAAACTATATATGTATCAATGTTAGAAACGTATACTAAATACACACAGATACTATTAAAATACGTAATGTAATAGTAAGTCACTTCTAATAACCTTGACATAACTACCAGCCTAAATATAGTATACTCAGCCTTCAACTGGTTTAGCTGTCTCAGCTAACTTACCCATATATACTGTCTCAGCTTAACTTGTATATCTTTTGGTCTCAGCTATAATTGAAGAATAGTAATACTACCATTTGTCAAAAGACCATTCACACATATTAATATTAATTATGACTAATCATAAAAACCAAATATTTTGCAAGCTTGCCATCAATATAAGTGCCGAATCATAATTTAGATTTATTTACACAGCTAATTGGCCACTAGGATTGATTTTACATGAAAGCTGAAAAAAACTGTACCAGAATGATGCCTGTAGCTGCAGGCATCATCCTGGTATAACCACTCAAAGTTCAGCGACGTACCAGTACATTGCTGGTCCATGTTGAGCATATATGTAACAGCAGAGAACACGGGCATAAAATAAATTGGGAACTGGAAAAAAAGGCGCTGTGGAAAATGCTCTCAGACAAGCACCTTAGCGGAGGTGCATCTTTATTGGGTGAGATAAAGTAGCAAGTATAATAAAATTAACCAGCCTGAAGTGGACAGTGTGATTCCAATGGACGGCCCGTCCGCTCTGAGGGGAGCTGAGATCAAAGAATGCTCCTGTCGGCTTCAAATCACGTGGTGTCAGCGTACCAGCATCCTGGGTGGTGTCACCATGGCAAACGAAGGCAGTGTCCGGCGTTGGCTTCAGCTGGGAGCATATGTGGGGTTACCAAGACGACATGTTTCGCGCAGTTGCGCTTTGTCAAGTCAAGACTTGACAAAGCGCAACTGCGCAAAACATGTCGTCTTGGTGTCACCATGGCAAACGAAGGCAGTGTCCGGCGTTGGCTTCAGCTGGGAGCATATGTGGGGTTACCAAGACGACATGTTTCGCGCAGTTGCGCTTTGTCAAGTCAAGACTTGACAAAGCGCAACTGCGCGAAACATGTCGTCTTGGTGTCACCATGGCAAACGAAGGCAGTGTCCGGCGTTGGCTTCAGCTGGGAGCATATGTGGGGTTACCAAGACGACATGTTTCGCGCAGTTGCGCTTTGTCAAGTCAAGACTTGACAAAGCGCAACTGCGCGAAACATGTCGTCTTGGTAACCCCACATATGCTCCCAGCTGAAGCCAACGCCGGACACTGCCTTCGTTTGCCATGGTGACACCACCCAGGACGCTGGTACGCTGACACCATGTGATTTGAAGCCGACAGGAGCATTCTTTGATCTCAGCTCCCCTCAGAGCGGACGGGCCGTCCATTGGAATCACACTGTCCACTTCAGGCTGGTTAATTTTATTATACTTGCTACTTTATCTCACCCAATAAAGATGCACCTCCACTAAGGTGCTTGTCTGAGAGCATTTTCCACAGCGCCTTTTTTTCCAGTTCTCTTCATCATGCATATGATTAACAAGGCAGCAGTGGTGAGCTCATGATTAACTGTTCACATGTTTCCACCTGGAGTGGCCTCTCTGCGCTCATTTGTATGAGTTTTCCATAAAATAAATTGGCTCTGTGGATCAACATGACCTCAATTCATTCTTTTATGTAATGACAATGTTGAGGGTTAGGTCCAAAAGAGTTTTAAAATCAGAAATCGTGATAGGTTTCCATGTGAATTGTCTGGAAAGAGCTGAATTTGGGTGGGCGGCCATGTATAAATTGCCTTGGCCCACAATCAATTGGTACAAATCTGTGAAAAACAGCGGAGGGGCTAATCGCTAGTGCTGGCAGCGAATGGGGCCAATCCATGCTAACTCTGCATTTTTGTGGACACTATACAAAGGAGGCACTAGTATAGTTCTGTACGTGATCAATATCTTGATCCATACAAACACTATACTAGTAATAGGGGTGATCAGCGACCTATAGCGTGAGTGCAATAGTGTGCGGGCAATCTAATGCTAGCTGATCCTGGCTGGGAGGGGCGCTTACTGACAAGGACGTTAACTGATGTTGCTAGTGGCAGGAATACAGTGATCAGTGAAAAATTCTATATACTGACACTTTACTAATGGTACTGGCTGGGTGACGAGGTTATCAAAGGGTTAAATGTGCTAATCTCAGTGCAGTGTCCTCACTTCTCTCCCTGGACTGATGGGGGGGGTTGCAGGGCAGCGCAGGTGCGTTCACACCCCAAAATAGGAAGTGACGCAAGATTGCATCGCTTTGCCAAGAGCTGCTGCTCGCCCACAAAATGTGGGTAAGCGGTTCTCAAGTAGTTTCTTGTTCAAATATTTTATTAACATTTTAACAAGGGGTTGGAAACATAGGTAGAAGACATTCTGCATACATGAGTGTATAAACATTTGTAGCTGCGGCAGTAGTGTCTTTATAAGGGAGGGGAGGAAGGCACAGATACATAAATGTTGCAGTTCGAATAACAGAAGATGATACGTTCAAATACAGACAAGATATTTTTTGGGAACAGAAACAAGCTCCCCAGAGTTTTGTAGGGGGTTTGGGGCGGGGCGGACTGACCATTTGGAAACTTGGGCACAGCCCGAGGACCTGGGGTCAGTAGGGGGCCCCATGAGATCCCCCTGGTACCTTTTTCATAGGCTTTTTTGAGTTTGGGCAAGGACACAGGGGCCCCATGAGTTGTCAGTCCGCCCCTGGTTTGGGGTAAAAAAAACATAAGCCTATGGAAGAAGGTCAAGGGGAGGGGGGTCATGGGGGGGAGGGAAGAAGGGTACAAATAGGGGAGGTCTGAAAGGGGATGGGGGAGGGAGGAGGTGAGTGACTCCAAGAGTGATGAAGTGATACTTAAGATTTAATATAATGTAGGTCGACCTGGTATCAAGCAGCACATAGTGCTAGGAAATATCAAGGGAGAAGGAGTGAGTCATCAAAGTTTGACGGGAGGAAGCATTCTACCCATGGGTTCCAGATATTCAGGAATTTGGGGACAGTGTCCAGTAATATGGCTTCCACTTTAGCTTGGATCATAGCTTGTGTAACCTTGTTCTTTACTGCAATGATGCTTAGGAGAGATTTCCAGGATTTGGCTATGATCTGTTTAGCTGCCGTAGTTACTTGCAAGAGAAGTTTGAATTGTTGTTTAGTGACACCAGGGGGGCGTTAGTTGAGGGCTGTGATCGGGTCAGGCTTGAGTGGTTTAACGCTAAGTCTAGACAAGAAGCTTAAAATGCCAGCCCAAAAGGCTTGGGCTATCGGTTTGTCTGGTGGCAAGTCCTTCTGGAGGTGCCTACATAATAGGATTAGACTGATGTCAGCTTCACCTCATTATTTAATCAGTTTGGGATGTTTATTTCAATGTGTAATATTTTTATTGTGGGAACTACCCCTATTTCTGTAGTGTATCAAAAAAACTGTATTTCTGTTCAATAAAGTAATTCCTGTTTTGCATCTAAGCTAGTCATGTCTAGTCTTGGGTGCAATGCGCAGCTATAATACCTTGGTCCTGTGCCCCAGTGGCGAGGAAACAGTTCTCTGATGGAGTCACCCAATCGGTGTGACAGGCGGTCTGTCACACCGACAATCCGTGACAGTAGTTCTCTTTCATTGTGCATACACGGTTCTGGTGTGCATACATGATAGGAGGTGACCACCAATAGATAACTGATTAGTACATTCATCCTGGAGTCGGGCTCTAAAAATTGTTTGACTCATAGCATTTACAGTCATGGCCGAAATTGTTGGCACCCTTGATATTTCTCCAGGAAATCATGTATTTCTCACGAAACGTATTGCATTAACACATGTTTTGCTATACACATGTTTATTCCCTTTGTGTGTATTGGGACAAAACAAAAAAAGGGAGGAAAGAAAGCAAATTCGACATAATGTCACACAAACCTCCAAAAATGGGCTGGACAAAAGTATTGGCACCCTTTCACAACTGCGGATAAATAAGAATGTTACAAGCATGTGATGCTCCTGTAAACTCACCTGGGGCAAGTAACAGGTGTGGGCAATATAGAAATCACACCTGAAAGCAGATAAAAAGGAGAGACGTTCACTTAACCTTTGCATTGTGTGTCTGTCTGTGCCACACTAAGCATGGACAACAGAAAGAGGAGACGAGAACTGTCTGAGGACCTGAGAACCAAAATTGTGGCAAAATATCAACAATCTCAAGGTTACAAGTCCATCTCCAGAGAACTAGATTTGCCTTTGTCCACAGTGCGCAACATTATCAAGAAGTTTGCAACCCATGGCACTGTAGCTAATCTCCCTGGTCGTGGACGGATGAGGAAAATTGATGAAAGATTGCAACGCAGAATAGTCCGGATGGTGGATAAGCAGCCCCAAACATGTTCCAAAGACATTCAAGCTGTCCTGCAGGCTCAGGGAGCATCAGTGTCAGCGCGAACTATCCGTCGACATTTAAATGAAATGAAACGCTATGGCAGGAGACCCAGGAGGACCCCACTGCTGACACAGAGACATAAAAAAGCAAGACTACAGTTTGCCAAAATGTACTTGAGTAAGCCAAAAGCCTTCTGGGAAAACGTCTTGTGGACAGATGAGACCAAGATAGAGCTTTTCGGTAAAGCACATCATTCTACTGTTTACCGAAAACGGAATGAGGCCTACAAAGAACAAAACACAGTACCTACGGTAAAATATGGTGGAGGTTCAATGATGTTTTGGGGTTGTTTTGCTGCCTCTGGCACTGGGTGCCTTGACTGTGTGCAAGGCATCATGAAATCTGAGGATTACCAAAGGATTTTGGGTCGCACTGTAGGGCCCAGTGTCAGAAAGCTGGGTTTGCGTCCAAGATCCTGGGTCTTCCAGCAGGACAATGACCCCAAACATACGTCAAAAAGCACTCAGAAATGGATGGCAAAGAAGCGCTGGAGAGTTCTGAAGTGGCCAGCAATGAGCCCAGATCTAAATCCCATTGAACACCTGTGGAGAGATCTTAAAATTGCTGTTGGGAAAAGGTGTCCTTCCAATAAGAGAGACCTGGAGCTGTTTGCAAAGGAAGAGTGGTCCAAAATTCCGGGTGAGAGGTGTCAGAAGCTTATTGATGGTTATAGGAAGCGACTGATTTCAGTTATGTTTTCCAAAGGGTGTGCAACCAAATATTAAGTTAAGGGTGCCAATACTTTTGTCCAGCCCATTTTTGGGGTTTTGTGTGACATTATGTCATATTTGCTTTTCTGCCTCTGTTTTATATTTGTTCCAATACATACAAAGGGAATAAACATGTGTATAGCAAAACATGTGTTAATGCAATACCTTTTTTGTGTGAAATACTTGATTTTCAGGAAAAATATCAAGGGTGCCAACAATTTCGGCCATGACTGTATATGTAAACAGTAGTAGTAATCAAATTGGAATATTTGATGATGGTTATTACAATATGTGTAATATTTGAGAATGGACATAATCAACAATAGTAAGTATATTAAACCCACACTTGCAAAGTGTTTCCTTTTTTAAAAGGAACTGCAAAATTATTTAAGATCAGTAAATCTTACACTTCACATTTACTGGCTTTCCTAGCAATAATTATTGATAATAAGGAACAGATTGTTACTCAGCTGTACCACCAGGGAACTTATGGAAGAAAGACTATCCACAAATAATTAGCTTGCTGTGAAATTATTACATTATTCACATAAATTCCTATCAACTTTTTGCCCCAGCTTTCCTAAAGATATGGACCTTGGTAGCTTAATTATATTTTTTCCCCTTTTAATTTTCACTGCTTCATTGGTTTTCTATATGTTATGTATTACTTTCCAGAAATGTCCATTGTTATAAAGCCCATGTGTATACTGACTTATTATTAACCATTTTAAAATCTATATCTAACCCGGGGCAATAAGGCTGATTGACGCATCATCACTATATCTGAGAGTATATTCATATATACTTCTAATAAAAACTGCCAAGAAATATTGCACTTCTCCATTACACTCTATATTAAATTTCAAAAGTGGGTTTTGTTTTCCATGTCCAGGGAGAGGACCAATCATTATGAATAAATATTAAAAAGTCCAAATATTTTATATATATATATATATATATATATATATACTGTATATATATATATATATATATATATTCACAATACATTTTCCACAGCCACTTTTGCATTATTTTTTTTACTTTTTGAATAGAACATATTCATACTACTAGTGAGTTGTAAACTGCCTGAAAGAGAATACAGGAATATATATAGTCATCAATTTATTCTGAAGAAAATGCCCTGTAAAAATTCCCCATTTAGAGGAAAATCAATTCACAATTACTGTAATGTCAGGGAAAAAAGAACAGTGACTCATGTAGTTTTAGAAACTTAGATCATATTTTCCTTTCTTTAAAATATTCTTATAGAAAAAGAAAAATTGTATGCTGTAGGCATAGTATAACTTTGCATATACAGTATTATAAAATAGTTCCCCATGGAAAAGACAAACGCATAAACCAAACATAAATTACTCTATAAAGGTGTGTTTGGGGCGGAGGTGTTATCATCCATAAACCCCTGGAAAATGTAATCACTCTCTCTACATCACTTTCTTCACTATTTTTTCCTGAGTTTTATGCAAGCCAGGAAATAGGGGGTGTGGGACTTCTTAAACTGTTCCCTAATTATGTAATGTAATTATGAGCCAAACATACACTATATTGCCAAAAGTATTGGGACGCCTGCCTTTACATGCACAACTTTAATGGCATACCAGTTTCAGTCCATAATATTGAGTTGGCCCACTCTTTGCAGCTATAACAGCTTCAAGTCTTCTGGGAAGGTTGTCCACAGGGTTTAGGAGTGTGTCTATGGGAATGTTTGACTATTCTTACAGAAGCGCATTTGTGAGGTCATGCACTGATGTCAGACAAGCAGGCCTGGATCGCAGTCTCTTCTCTAATTCATCCCAAAGGTGTTCTATCGAGTGGAGGTCAGGACTCTGTGCAGGCCAGTAAGTTCCACCATCCCAAACTTGCTCATCCATGTGTTTATGGACCTTGTTTTGTGACCTTGTGTACAGTCATGTTGGAACAGGAAGGTCTCATCCCCAAACTGTTCCCACAAAGTTGGGAGCATGAAATTTTCCAAAGGGGGCGTGTCCAAGATGGCGACCGGAGCGGCCAGATAATCGCTAGCTCCAGCGCCTTACATCTGAATCTAAGGCCATCCGGCCGGCAGAGAGCCATCGGAGGGCACCGGAGTTATCTCCGACCCTGCCCGCTCCTAGAGGGGGGGAACGGGGTGACTTTGGCCCCTCTCCGTGGCGGCAGACACTCACGACTCAGAGCGGCCTACCTCGGCCTACCGCGATCTCTCCACCTCACTTCATCTATTGCCATCTGCACAGTGGGGAGCCTCTAGTTGGCACCGGAGGCCTTTTCTGTCCTCCCCGCACCTGGAAGAGGGGAGAGAATCACTTTTGGCCCCTCTCCACAGCAGCTGACATACCCGGCCTGTTAAGGCCTACTGCAGCCTGCCACGATATAACCAGGCCTCGTCTCTGGATACCATCCTGCTCAAATGTGAGTACAGCCAGCGGGGGGAGTGCAGACAGCACCCATCTGGTCCCCTACCAGTGCCCCAGGGACTGTAACAGGTGTCTGGCGCCTATATCACTGTAATCATTGCCCCGATTGGGCCCGGAAGCTTGTGGGGGCCTGCAACTGTCTGGGAGTCAGGTATCTGGGCACCATACACCCCTTCTGACCAGCTCTGAATTATAGAGCCCTGGAAATCCTGTGCTAGGCGATCCCCTGTACCCTACCTGGCCCATTTACAGTGGTTGGGCCAGTTTCTGGTACTCTGACCATTACTGCACATAACCACGCAGCTGATATCCATATATAAAATCCATATGCCTGATTACATCTATGTAACTATACTCTTGCATTAGTACCGGGCGTTATAGGTCCCCTGGGGTCATCACCATCCTTGCTTATACAAAATTTCAATTGATCACTCCCCAGGAGGCTTTCTGCATGCCGTCCACCAAAAAGAAAAGTAGGGGTAATGCTCAAAAATCCCTTACGACATATTTAATGAAAACGCATGAGATTTGCAGCATGTCTCAAGATACCATTGACCAAGCATCTCCATCCGGTTCCACACAGGATCTATCTGGTCGAGCACAAGATCAACAGAGGTCTTCAGACCTCTACTTTACTGCCCGTATGCTAATGTTTTAAATCTCTTGGACACGTGACCCCACCCCCGGCCTAGCATGGCCGTAGATGTCACCACCCAGTTGTGGGGTTGTGGGGAACATAGCTTCTACTATGTTCGCACGGAAATTAAACCATTCTATACGACCCCTACACATCTATAAGTTGCGTACTAAATCCGATAGTATCGCCTCTCTTCCTCGTGAAATCCTGGGTATTTTTGAAAATTTCTACTCCAACCTATTAGCTCCCCCACAATCAACTTCCCCAAACTGCTCATGGCTAGATTCTATACCCCTCCCTGCTCTCACACCCTCTCAGGTATCCTCTCTCAATGCCCCATGCACTTTGGAGGAAATAACCCGTGCGATTAGTGCACTAAAAACTTCCACAGCACCGGGCCCTGATGGGTTTACTGCCAGTTATTATAAACATTTTGCCCCTACATTGGCTCCCTTTTTAATGTCTTTATTTCATGTCGTTTTGCAGGGAGGTAGGTTTCCCGAGGAGATGCTGTTGGCTAACATGTCTCTATTACCTAAACCACTAAAAGACCATCATCTACCTCAAGATTATAGACCAATCTCGGTAATGAACAATGACTTGAAAATATTCAGCCGCATTCTGGCAGATAGGTTGGCCCCTATTATCTTCTCTTTGGTCTCTCCGGACCAATCGGGATTTATCTGAGACAGACATCACGGATAACATTCGTCTCACATTAAATGTTATTCAGGATGCCAATTTGCATTCTAAAGAGGTTTTGTTACTGAGCCTGGACATTAACAAGGTCTTTGATAGTGTCCTCTGGCCCTATTTGTTTTCATTACTGCAGAGGATGGGCTTTATTGATGAGTTTCTATCTGGCGTACATGCCTTGTACCACTCTCCCAAAACAAGAATAAGGCTTCCAGGCTGCAACTCTGATTTTTTTACACTGGGCAGGGGCACCCGTCAGCGTTGTCCTCTTTCGCCCTTATTATTTGCGCTGGTATTGGAACCCTTGGCAATTGCAATAAGATCACATTCAGATATCTCTGGTTACCCATTATTGGTTTCACATTTCAAAATCTGTATGCTTGCTGATGATGTTATGCTTTTCCTTACTAAACCGTTAATTTCACTGCCTAATTTATGCACAGTACTGAATGACTTTGCTATTGTGTCAGGTATTACTGTATATTTTACTAAATCTGTAGTTATGCCTATCAATGTTCCTGATTCCCTGAGTGCATCTCTCCGTAATTATTTTCCATTTCGTTGGGCCACAGATCGGATTTCCTACTTGGGTATTAACCTCACTCCCAGATACTCAAAAATATTTGCTGCTAATTACCCACCATGTGTGTCGCGCCTCTCTACTCTATTGAAGATCTGACATGGTTACCCTATCTCATTCTTGGGTAGAGTCACGGCAGTCAAAATGAATATCTTGCCTAAATTACTATATCTATTTAGAGCACATCCAATCCCTGTCTCGAAAACATTCCTAGACTGCTTTCAACGGATGATTAATAATTTTATGTGGCGTAACAAACGTTCCCGTTATACTTCATCGGTCCTATAATTTGGTGACCCGAATTTTATTACGGCATTTTCCTCTCCACAGGCATTCCGTTGGAGGTACGATAGATCTTTTATCAAGTTATCTGACTTTCAAAGAGGAGAATCTTATATCACCTTTGAGATGCTACGTATACTTTTTGATATCCCGCTTCGAGAATACTATCGTTATCGACAGATTAGACATTTTTTTAATTCACAATTTGGCCTTATACCTTCATCTCCGATTTCGATCTTCGAACGCATTAGCCGTGACTCTCCCAAGGGCAAGGGTTTTATTTCTGATTTGTATCACCAATTCCTGGTTAGTTCCTTTCCCACACCCCTATATATAGACAAAAATGGGAAACTGATAGTGGTATCACCTTTTTGGATGAGGATTGGGAATCCATAGTGGATAACATACGTAAGAGCTCTATGTCTCTCTCTGTCCTTGAGACGGCCCTCAAGGTATTAACCAGATGGTATTATACCCCATCTAAACTACATGCCCTGTATCCAGGGATGTCCCCCCTATGCTTCTGGGGCTGTGGCCTTGCCGGTACTCTAGGGCATATATTCTGGGCTTGCCCAGTTCTCTCCTTGGTGTGGCACAGGATCTCTGAGGTAGCTTCTGCACTGATGGGTGCCCCGGTGCGACTGACTATGCAGTCCTGCCTATTGGGAGCTCGCATCCTGGGGTTTCAGACTGAGGTTATGAGGCTAATCCATACCATATGCATATCCACCCTATGGGCCACCGCCCTACACTGGAAATCTATCACAGTACCATTGGCCTCTGTTCTACATAGAGTTGATGCTGTGATGCTCATGGAAAGAATTCATTATACTTTATTGGACAAGATGCACTTATTTGATAAAAAATGGGACGTTGGAAAACTCAGACATTTACTACATGACTAAGGATATTCCTTATTTGAGTTGATTGACAGACTCTGTAAGAGATGTATAACTCTGCCTACCTCTTTATTTATATTGCTCATATACTTACACTCTATTCTCTCTTCTCTTAACTTTTTCTTTACTCTATATGATTGTGCCTTTTTGAAATGTACACTTCTGTTGTGCCTTGTTACTGTTTAACACATCGTTTGAAGCTGTAATGTCACTGTACAGTCTATTTTTTGAAAAATAAAATTATTTGTAAACAAAAAAATTGTCCAAAATCTCTTGATGTGCTGATGCCTTAAGAGTTCCCTTCACTGGAACTAAAGGGCCAAGCTCAATCCCTGAAAAATAACCCCATACCATAATCCCCCTCCACCAAACTTTACACTTGGCACAATGCAGTCAGGTAACTACCGTTCTCCTGGCAACTACCAAACTCAGACACTTCCATTGTATTGCCAGGCAGTGAAGCGTCACTCCAGAGAATACATCTCCACTGCTCTAGAGACCAGTGGTGACATGCTTTACACCACTGCATCTGACACTTTGCATTCCAGTAGGTGATATAAGGCTTGGATGCAGCTGCTTGGCCATAGAAACCCATTTCATGAAGCTCTCTACGCACGGTTGTTGTGCTAATCTGAAGGCCACACAAAGTTTGGAGGTCTTTAGGTATTGAATTTCACGGAGGGACTTATTGCACAGGTGGTAACCTATCACTGTACCACACTTGAATTCAGTGAGCTCCTGAGAGTGACCCATTCCTTTTACAAATGTTTGTAGAAGCAGTAGCATTCCTAGGTGCTTGATTTTATACACCTGTGGCCATGTAGGTGGTATGAACACCTTAATCAAATTATTTGTTCCAATACTTTTGGCAATATAGAGTATCTTGATTTGAGCAGGGTTCGACAAGCATGATTAATGTGCAGTGCCAAAACCAGACCCCATTGAAGTCGATGGGAACCGAATGTTAAACAAAAAACAGGGGACATTTTTTAAGTTTATAAGCAAGGTATTTTCAAACAAATTACATATGGGGCTGGGCATTCCCACGAGGAACATATACCCAAGCAAAAGACATTCAGATTGGCAGGAAGCAGCAATTTTAGTAATGTTTAAAGTGAAACATTAAAAAAAGCAAAAGATGCTTGGGGGATGTCCTGATCCTGCCTGTGAAGTGGAACATCTGTGCAATGTACACAACCTTCTACAGCAACACTGACATTTACAAAGAAAAAAAAGTGTGTAAATAGATGGCAAAATAATAGCTTTTTTCTATTTGTAAACAAAGTGACCAGGGATTCCCTTCATCTATACCAGATTCTTATTTTACATGAGGTTCTGGTGTAGATGTTAATGAAAAATTCCTCATAAGAGAAAAAAAGTGTCATGGGAGTTCTCCAATATTTCACACCAGGCTTTTCAGGTCTTTTATGAATTTTAAGGAGGACCTCATGCCAAAATGAAGTTCCCTCAAAATTCACCCCAGACTTTTATCCGAGCATGACCTCGCCCACCCCAAACCATACCAGGCCACATCTCCTCAATACAGAGGGGTATCTTGCCAGATGGGACACCCCCAGACAAAGCATTTTGTTCCCATGTAGGTGAGGACAAGGGTCTCTTCCTGGCAACCCTGGCCCAGAGGTTGTGGGTATCTGTGAGGGGGGGACTTACTGGAATACGGAGGTCCCCTTTAACAATAAGTACCTATACTCGCAAAAAAATGTAAAGCATAGATAAACACACACAGTTTGACAATAATTTTATTTAATTTTAAAAAATCCCCAAAAGTCCCATGATGTACATTCATCATCATTCATGGCGTCCATCAATGTAAATCCACTTCAGTCATGATGCCCATTTAACAACAAAAAAAAAAAAATACCCCCTGATCATCAGCACACATCTTTTCCTGATGACTGCTTGCCCACTACTGGCAGTTCTAGAGGATGACTGCTGATATAAAGAGGGGTGAATCTCCTGGCTGACATCTTTGACAATATGGACCTGAGCATATTTGGTCAGTGATATCATGGGGATCCATGTGTTACCTCCATCTGGACCAAGCATCTATCTCATATCTATAAAACATATTGGACCAGGCATTGCCCCTGTCTTCTTGCTATCAGGTTGCAGGTAGGGATGAGCCAAACTGCTCTGGGTTTAGTTTGAGAAGGTCTCTTGATCTTTAAAGAAATCAGTGGGAGCTGTGACAGACCCAACCAGGAGAGGGGCTCTTGGAGGGGACTAGGGGCTAGACTTCTACCCACTAATTATGGCCCATGGAGGTGGCAGTGTAGGGACTCGGGAGCGAAGGAAGTCATCCTCTCTCACAGCAGGAGTCCAGAAGAAGGAGCAACCAGCTCATCTTCCCAGCGGCAGTACGATGACTCGAGTGAGGAGGAACAGTCCCACCAGAACAGTCTTCCCTCACCAGCAAGGATCCATGCACCTCAAAGACAGTACCAAAGAAATGTCATCCCAGCAGCTGTTTGAGGGTATGGGAGATGCAGCAACTGTTTCATCTTCCCAGCAGCAGTTCAAGGACCAGGGAGGGGAAGAAGCCATCCTCACTCTCCAGCAGCAGATCCAGGAGAGGAAGTGGTCATCCTCCTTCCCCAGCGGCAGATCCACAGTCCAGGAGAGGAGGTGGTTGCCCTCACTCCTCAGAGTCAGACCTTCAGTGTGGTAGTGGAGGAAGCCATTCTTCCTTTCCAACAGTCAGCCAGAGTGGAGAATGTGGGGGTCCATAGCTGAAGTGTCAGGGCTCCCAGTAAGACCAGAGATGCATGAACTGACACAGGGAAACGCAGGCTCAAGTATGGTGTAACAATATAATTTATTAAGGGTTATACACAAACATAAAGCACAATAGACCAAAACCAAACCTCCAACTGATAACGGAATGTACACAGATAAGAGCAGTCAGGGCTGGCGAGGTGGAGTGGTCAGGTGGGCTGGGTCAGGAATCATCGGGCAGACAAGACACAAAAGGAGTAGGCAGAGCGTAGTCAGACAGGCCGGGTCAGGAACAATCAGGCAGACAAGTTACCAAAGGAGCAGGCTGGAGAGTGGTCAGGAATAGCCGAGGTCAGGACAGGCAGAGTTCATTCAGGGTCAGGATCAAGAAGAATCAGGAATCAGGCAGGAAGCAGACAGGATGCAGGTACAGGGGCTCATGGGAAACATACACCAAGGCACTGACTGCAGGTCTGGCCATTCCTTAAATACACCTCCTGCAATCAGCCTCAGGTGATGGCTGACTGCAGGAGCGAGCCTCTGGTTGCTGAGAGCACCCGCTGGCTAGCCCTGGTACTGCAGCCCACAAGGCAGGTGAGTCCCACCACCATTGGCAAGTCCATTCCTGACATGAAGTGCTGGCAACAGGGCAAAGCGCCGCTGGCCTCTGACTAGCACCTACCATGTCTTCATGGCTCCAGGGAGTTGGGGCAGTGACCCCTCTCCCCAGCAGCAGACTGAGCCCTGAAACAGCAAAGACCTCTCAGCTGAAGCACTGACAGCCGGATAAGGGTTCACGATCTCTGCACCACACCTACTGACAACATATCTTCCCTACGGCCAAGAATGGAGATTGTGTGGACCTACTATGTGGGTTCACTCTGTCCGACTAACTCATATCCAGACCAGGAGGAGGTCTGGGACCTGGCTAGCCTACCTATGAGGGTATTTGATGGACCCAAAGGGGACAGGAGTTTTTGAAGGGGACTAGGGACTAGCCTTCTACCCACTGATTGTGGCTCACGGAGGAGGCCAAGGCTTTTATCACTTTTTAGACTTCTACTGAACTTCCCGTGCAGAGCATGGAAAAGAGCTCAGTTCAGCCTCAGATCCCATGGAGAGAGTAGATCATTCTATAGTGATGGACAACAATGTGATGAACGCTGAGAGCGAGGCTTGGATTAATTCACTGAAGACATTATAGCTTCCCTTCTGGAATGGATGAAATAGTTTAATATTAATCTGGTACAGGTTAATGGACAGAGGAAATATGGCGGCCCTTCCTGCAGACTGGGTTGGAAAAGTTCCTCCATTTGGGACAGAAACATTTATCAACAATATCCGTCAAGAAGTCTATACAGATAAGCATGTGTAATGTACTTTGTTTATTGAGGGCTGTGGACTTGTTGCTGGACTGTCTGGGGTGGGCACCCTGACTATTCAAAGCTGGCATGGGTGCCCAGCTGTTGATTAGCTTACTGTTAATTAGGTTACTGTTAGCTGCTCATTAGATGCACTGTTAGATATACAGATGATATTACTGTTCAACGCTTTCATTGTTTAGGATCACGTGATCAAGCTCTTATCTGATTTTGAGTGGTATAAATTCTGTGTGAATTTTCAATAAAGCAGTTCCTGTTTGCACCTAAGCTGGTATCGTCTAGTTGTTGGGTGCAATTCCCAGCTATAATACCTTGTTCCTGTGTTCCATCTGTGAGAAAGCAGCTCTCTGGTGGAGGCACCAGTTGGAGTTCAAGGAGGTCCATCACAGGAACCAACTCTGTCACAATAAAAATTTCCATTCTCTAGGCTAATAGGTAAGGGGGTGTCAAAAGATAGCAATGAAGGGTGGGCACTGCCCTAGGGAAAATGTACCAATGCAATATATTTTTCCCATTCAGCCAACAGCAGTGATTTTTTTTTTAATGATTAAGAAGAAACCTTAAAAATGCTTAATTCCTTTAAATAACATGCCTGGGGTGCCATAGTCCTGCCTGTGAAGCACATTGACCCCTCCCAAAAGGGTCTGCTATGTATTTATGTATTTTGGGGACCATTGGAGCGACCTACGTGCATTTTTTTCTTTCCCACAGTAATAATAAAAAAAAATTAATATGATATGGATTTTAAGAGGGATCTTCATGCAAAAAAGAGAAAAAAATGCCCCCCCCCAGCTATGTTATTGAGGACAATAGCTTGTTCTCCACAACCCTAGCCAGAGGTTGTAGACGTTTGCTGGTGGGAGCCTATTTGAATCCAGAAGCCCCCTTTAATAGTAAGGGGACCCCAGATATCTCCCTACTACATGAATGAGTATGAGAAACACAATACTTCATACTTGGACCGAACATTGAACTCATACTTAGATGCAGGTAGACTTCAGTCTAGTGAAGGAAAAGCTTTGTTTGTTTTTATCAAGGAGTAATAGGGATTGCTGAAACTCTCTGCAGGTAGGGGATTGTCTATTAGCATCTTATTTTGTAGAGCAGTGCCCATTTACTCATTATGCTTAGATGCAAGTGCAAGCCCTTTCAGCTGGAGAGCCTGGGGAAGACAAGATCCTCAACTTCCCAACCCCACAGGTTTAGAGAAGCCACACCTGATTAGACTGATGAGCTGGGAAAGTAACCTGCAGCCAGGTGAGAAGCCCTCTACTATCAGAACTGGTGTATGAGCAACTGGGAAGGTATGTAAAAGCATACAGCTTCTTCAAAAGACCCAGGCTCTGTGGGGAGCCCTTTCCAATTGCTATCTGGATGTTGCCTTTAGTTCCATTTTTTTCCTTTGGCCTTAAATCCAACTGTTCATCTGTGTTACCAGAGCTACCCTCTGAGGGATGCTGTCTAAGTATAATTGCAAGTAATTGTATTCTGTTTTTACTGAAGTAGTGATTCTCAGCTTGATTCTCTGTTGGTGTAGAGTCTATGCTATGCTATGTTACCCTGTTTGAAAATTTACTTTGAAGAATACATGTTTGTGCAGTTGGCCAGAACCAACTCTTGAGGTTGTTAACCACTTCCAGACTGGACACATTTACCCCCTTCCTGACCAGGGCAATTTTCAGCTTTCAGCGCTATCACACTTTGAATGACAATTGCGCGGTCATGCAACACTGTATCCAAATGAATTTTTTACCTTTTTTTGAGACAGAAAAAGCTTTATTTTGGTGGTATTTATTCACCGCTTGGATTTTAATTTTTTTTGCTATGTAAATGAAAATGTCCAAAAAATTTTTTTAAAAAGTGTTTTTTTATAAAATTTTGCAAATAAATAATATTTCATCATAAATCTTTGCCAAAATGTATTCCGTTTGTTTTACATTTTTATTTTTTTATATTTTTTATTTTTATTTTTTTTTTTTTACATACTGTCACCCTAGCAGTACAGTGCCACCATGGTGACACTGTACTACTTGTGGGGGGTGATGATTTTTTTTTTTTTTTACACTGATTGCTTTCACACCCATATAGGATGTAAAAGCAATCATTTGTCTTTCTCTGTCTGCATTCTTGCACTCATTGAGAAGTACTGAGTGAGCTGTGATTGGTCACAGCTTGTCACATGGTATAAGGCTGTTGTGAATAGCCTTGTACCATGTGACCTCTGTGATCATTCACAGATTTCACACGTAGTAAGCAATGATGTCACAAGTGACATCTTCCTTACTACTTTGCATGTGATCACTGATTGGCCAATCAGTGATCACATGATCGGGTCCCGTCCAACGATCGGTGTTTCACTGTGTCCGCGGTGCCAGGGAGCGAGCACAAGCAGGGTGCGGGGAGGCCGTTTATAAACGGCCACCCGACCCTGCACTGCCATGTGCAACGGCCAGTCGGGAAGTGGTTAAAATGCATAAAGTTAATGCCAAAAACAGAGAATGCCACAGGGTCCAATGCCTTGCACTATATGTTTTGTCAGAAGGGGATGTTGACAGGGGTCATAGACACTAACTTACACCATACATGTACAGTATGCAAAAATCAGAAGGGACCGCTTCCCTCACTGGCCAAAAAAACAAACACAAAGAGAAAGTCAATCCACAAGACAAATCAGCCAAAAGAGAGGTGAAAGGGGAAAACACCACCTTCCCAAAACAAGCATAGATGAAAGGAACTACCTCCCCCCCAAACACCACTCCACCTTTAATTATGCATTACATATTGTAAATTCCTAATTTTCAATTTAAATACAATTGGTAACAAATATATCAAAACAAATCACCTACTATATAAATAAAATTAGCATACCATTTGTAGGGTTCAGCTTCAATTGAGAGCTCATAGACAGGTAATTCAAGCTGCATGTAGGTTTAAAGGATTTCTGCCTGTGTTCATTGGTCAACGTGTGCAGCAGAACAAGGAGGTTCCCATGCAGAGGTAGAAATTACAGTCCAAAACAAAAAACAGCTAAACAGTTATTAATTGACTAGTAAATAGACCCCCTTGGGTCTGCCTCACAACTGCAGACATCACCTCAGAGCCTGCTTATCTCTTTTCTCAGCACCAACAACTGATTAGCTCAGGAAAAGACAAATTATACCCCAGGTGGGGAGTAAGGTTTGGCTAATGCTTAACACCCTGCATCCTGCTCCAAACCTCTCACTGCTACTCATTAACCTTATGAACCGCAAAATGTGGCAGATACACTCCATCCACAATTGACAAGGGCTGTTTGTCACACATGTAACATAAAAATTAAAAATTTAAAAGTAACCTACATAATAGAAATACAGTAAAATACATTTTCATCCATCCATAATTAAAAAGATAATAAAATGAACACCCAACTTTTAGCAATAAAACCGTTGATGTCTTAATCAATGTTAAGTCCATATCGGGTAAATGGACACAATTCTCTTCAGACTATGCAGTGTCTGGTCTTCTCTACCTATTAGCACCATTAACCAAGTAAATCTTTTTTACATTTTTTTACCTAAGTTTTTCTATTTTTTTCGCCAAACTTTTATACAAATTCCACACTCCTTTTTCCATTGTGTAGATGGTATTGTCTCAGTGTTTCTCTGGGCTGGGGGAACTCCCAGACTATCCCAATCTACCTTCCATCTACAATCAATCGTGGTGGCCTGGTGCTGCCTAAGCTCCTATTGTACTGCTGGGCGGCTGTCATAGTTATGGTGCGCTGGTGGTTCTCCCAGCCTAGGGACAACACGGCGGTGATCCTGGAAAGCAGCTATTCTGCTTTCTTATGCAGAGCTCAGTACCCTTGTATATAAGGGCCCGAAATCTAACCTGGCCATCACTACCCCTATGAAGATGACCCCGACAGTAAGGAGGCAGGCCAGGGCTTAAAATTGCATAAATACGAGCTACTCCCCTTACACCCCACTCTGGGGCAACCCTACACTTCCTCATCTGCTCATGGTGCTGGATCCTGCTACATGGGCTCAGTATGGCATTAAGATACTGCGACATTTCATGCCTTGAGGTGTCTTTTTCTCCTTTGACAAGCTCAAACATGCTTACGGCTTGCCTAACTGAATATTTTTCTGTTTTCTACAATTGCGCCATGCAATTGCTGCTCAATTGTCATCATGCCCTACCATACAAACTGACCCCTTGGAAAGTTTGTTGATGGAGGAAGACCTGTCTAAACCTTTGTCTTTTATCCATTCTTTGCTGTCACCTCTGACTACCCTTAGAATGGAGTCACTCTATAGTAAATGGTACGTGGATCATCTGTCCCTGATGGAAGTTGACTGGGAGGTCTGCCTTTTGCAATATTTCCCTATTATGATCTCTGCCAGAGATTGCTTTATACAATTGAAATTTATCCATAGAGTATACTATACTCATTAGTGGCTGCAATTTATCCTGGCAGAACGACGGCATGCCCCCACTGTGACATGGTTGAGGGCACACTCTGGGGGCACAAATTAGGGGGGGTGAGCGAAACTGTCCCTGCTGCAGATCTTAGACGGTGTATCCAACAGATGATCAGTGCCTTGTTACCACATGCGTCAGAGGGAGATGTGATAGTGGATAGAGCGCATAGGCTGCCGAAGCCTTCCTTTCTTCCCGATCATGTTCCTAGGGACATTATCGCTAGAATCCACTTCTACCATATAAAGAAGGAATTGATGATCTTCGCTAGAACACACAATCCACTGCCGACACCATACAATGGAATATCCCTATTTGCGGATCTCTCGCAATATACCATCATTGCTCATAAAAAGTTAATCTCCTTTACGAAGTTACTCCGTAATAATAATATAAAATATCAATGGGGTTTCCCCATGAAATTACTGATAACACGGGACAATTGTTTACTGACTGTCAGCTCGGAGGAGGAGGGTTTCCGACTTGCGAAGCAGTAGGGAATCGTACCCCCAGGAGAGGAGTCACCAGCCACCAAATCTTCCCCTAAGAAAGTCCCTTCGGAATGGGACAAAGTAGCTGGTTAGCCTTATGTACTCCCATGCTTTGATAGTGCCTTGAGAGGGCGTCTCCCTGCCCCAGCACCACGTAAAAATGCTGGGCGTTATTGCTCGCGGTTCCCCCCAATATGTCAAAGTTATTTGCTATTTTTTTATACTGTTTATGTTTTGTTTCTTCTGTTTCTCTTTCTAAGTTTTTCCAACAGAGTGTCGGCAACTGCTTTAACCCAGGAATCACTACGGGGCACTGCAATGATTCTGATTTCAGGTTTGCCTATGTATCCAACCAGGGGCGGACTGACCATTTGGAAACTTGGGCACTGCCCGAGGGCCTGGGGTCAGTAGGGGGCCCCATGAGATGCCCCTGGTACCTTTTTCATAGGCTTTTTTGAGTTTGGGCAAGGACACAGGGGCCCCATTATCCCCTATTGCCCAGGGGCCCCATGAGTTGTCAGTCCGCCCCTGTATCCAACTCAAAAAAAGCTGAGTGAAGTGAGTGGCTTCAAGCAGGTTAGCTATAAAGGGCCACTGCTGTTTTCTCTTAAACCACTAGATGGTGAGCATGCATTATCTGTTATATACTTTAGTATGGTGCTGAATATTGTATCTATGAATGAGCACAGTCTCAATAACCCTTACAAACGTAGCATTATGTGGAAAGAGGCACAGAAATTGCATGGGGATATTGTTTGTGTGCAAGAGATGCATTTTTCCACTAACAAACCTCCGCGATGCTCCCACCACCTATACCAACAGGTGTTCACGGCTAATGTCCCTGTGAAAAAATGTGGGGTTTTAATAGCCATTAGAGGCTCTGTAACATTTCCCTCCACTCCCTGAAGTGTGATTGGAAGGGAAGATACATAATAATGGTGTGTGCATTAAATAATGTTCTCTACACGATAGTGAATTTATATGCCCCTAATGTCAACCAAATTTCCTTTTTCAACTCCCTGAAGAAGAAAGTCATGAAAATCCAGAAGGGTTTCTTACTCTACTGCGGTGATTTTAATGCAGTTATCCACAAATTCTTGGATGTCTTGGGCCAGTCCCGTGGAGTAAGGTATTCTATGGTGCCAACAATACAGGAATCAAATCTTTATGATCCTTGGAGATGTCTCCATGACTCTGGGAAAGATTTCACATATTACTCAGCTCTGCATGGGTCTTACTCTAGGATTGATTATTTTTTAACCGATATACACCTTCTACAACATGTTACTAAAGCAGCAATTCATCCCATGACATGGTCAGATCACACTCCTATCTCTATTAGTATTGAGGAGTCATTGCGATTTTCACCGGTATTCCTGTGGCGCAATGACACCTCTATGTTCACTAACCCCAATACTCGCACATACATTTCTAAATCTTTGCAGGAGTATTGCAATATCAATGCCTCTGCAGATACAGATGTCTTTAATATTTGGTGTGCACATAAAGCCTTCTGCCGGGCCGTGTTACTACAGATAGCCTCTAGGGAGAAAAAAACGTAGACAAAAGGTCATGTCAGAACTGCTTTCCAAGATCGCTAGCTTAGAATCTCAACATAAACGAGATCTCTCCCCTACAGTATTACAGGCTAATAGATTAGTCCTTAAAAAAATCCTATTACTCCAACACGTAAAATTTCTCAGAAGGACCAAAACTAACTATTATACCCAAGGTAATAAAGCCGGAAAAATGTTGGCTTCCTACATAAATGTCAAACAGACTAAGACTAAAATCCCCTCGTTGATAGACCCTCAGTCTCAGGAAAAGGTCTTCCATCCCAATAGAATCGCAGCAGCCTTTCGGACCTACTATACTCAATTATATAATATGAAAGATGATTCAAATACACTTCAACTTACCCCTGACCTTATCAATAATTTTTTTGCGAATATCTCCTTACCTCAATTGGAACAGGCTAAGCTGGATATTCTAATCTATATCAGATACTAAGATTGTAGCTGCAATTAAAGCACTACCGAAGGGGAAGTCGCCTGGGGCAGATGGGTTTGCTCCAGAATACTACAAAGTATTTCAAGATATATTATTACCCCATAATAAGGTGTTCTTGCAGGCAGTGCAAAATACTACTTTTCCCTCAGAGATACTTAAAGCAATTATTGTCACCTTGCCTAAACTGGGGAAATCCCCAGACTGCCCCCAAAATTTCTGTCCAATATCCTTACTCAATACGGATTTTAAGGTTTATGCTAAAATTTTAGCTAGCAGATTGTTAACCATGACTCCTTCTCTTAACCAATCAGATCAATTAGGGTTTCGTTAAAGGTAGGCAAGCAGCGGATGGCACGCGCAGAGTACTTAATCTATTGTGGATTACTGAAGTGCGTAAATCGCAAACGGTTTTTCTGGCATTGGATGCTGAAAAGGCATTCAATAGAGTTCATTGGTAGTATCTCGACTCTACTCTTTACAATTTCATTATCAATGGCTGTATCAAATCGGCCATTTTGGCATTATATAAAGTGCCTTCTGCACAAGTTTTACTTCCAATGCCTTGTCACACCCCTTTCTTATCACAAATGTAACCAAACAGGGATGTCCCCTCTCCCCTATTATTTTTTCTCTGGTGATGGAACCCTTAACGACTTCAGTTAGAGCAAACCCCTTGATCTCGGGTATACAAACTCTACACTTCAAATGTTTGGCTACATCTCCTACTACAAACTCAATGTTACTAAATCCTGTGCACTCCCTTTAAATATATCAAAAGCGCTGTTAAACTGTCTTAAAAATAAATTTTTGTATAGCTGGTCCACAATGTGTCTGGAGTATCTGGGTATCCGGGTGTCTTCTCCTTCTTCTAGTATGTTCAAAGCTAATTATGAGGAACTATACAAACATGAGCTTTCGTGGTTGGGCAGAATAGCGGCCTTTAAGATGTTGATCCTGCCTAAACGTTTATACTATTTTAGAACAATCCCGATACTCATCCCTTATTCTTACTTTAGTAAACTAGATATTGCGTTGAGAAAATATGTTTGGGGGGAGGAGGCCCAGAGTCCCATTTTCGGCTCTCATTAAGTATAAATCTAGGGGGGGTGTAGGTCTCCCTGTTGCATATACCTACTATCATGCTGCACTACTAGATCAACTTCAGTACTGGTTGACCCCATCGGATAAGTTATGGGTACACATAGAGAAAAGTTTGGTTCCGGCTGGAGATCTTCAAGCTCTACTACTTGCGAAAACTATTTCCCCGAAATTAATTCATACCTACCTTCCTTCTGTCGCTGCAACACCGAGTGCATGGGTAACAGGATTATCTAAATCTGCCCCTTCTACCCCGAAGGTTAAGCTAGACATACCGTTAACAACCTATGAACACCTTATTCCCAATCTTACTGTAAAATCCCTGAGAAATGTGGGCTATTTAAAGTTTACTGACATTCATGCTTCTCAAGTGCGGGGCAATATATACCCATTTCTTCAGATTAGAGCTTACAGGGGCACTAATCATAGCTCAGATGTAGAGGTGGATGCTAAGATTTGGCATTCATTATCGAAGCCTGCTGGGCTAAAAAAAGGGCATTTCATGGTTTTATAGATTTTTTATAGGGGTGTAGGTCTCCCTGTTGCATATACCTACTATCATGCTGCACTACTAGATCAACTTCAGTACTGGTTGACCCCATCGGATAAGTTATGGGTACACATAGAGAAAAGTTTGGTTCCGGCTGGAGATCTTCAAGCTCTACTTGCGAAAACTATTTCCCCGAAATTAATTCATACCTACCTTCCTTCTGTCGCTGCAACACCGAGTGCATGGGTAACAGGATTATCTAAATCTGCCCCTTCTACCCCGAAGGTTAAGCTAGACATACTGTTAACAACCTATGAACACCTTATTCCCAATCTTACTGTAAAATCCCTGAGAAATGTGGGCTATTTCAAGTTTACCGACATTCATGCTTCTCAAGTGCGGGGCAATATATACCCATTTCTTCAGATTAGAGCTTACAGGGGCACCAATCGTAGAGGTGGATGCTAAGATTTGGCATTCAATATCGAAGCCTGCTGGGCTAAAAAAAGGGCATTTCATGGTTTTATAGATTTTTGCAGTATGATTCTGACAATTCCGTGATAGCATGCGCTGAGAAGTGGGAAAGGGAGCTGGGGAGAACCTTCACTCAGGAAGAGTGGCAAGCAGCTTGGTCTTGCAATATAAGCCTTTTGAAGTGTACTAACCACTGGGATAGCTCTCTTAAGATACTGTATCGCAGCTATCTCACCCCATATAAAATCGCAAAAATATACCCAGATGCCTCTTGTTGGAGGGCTTGTGGTGAGTTTGGAAGCTTACTGCATGTTTTGTGGGAATGCAGTAAGCATTATACGGGAATTTTGGAGTGGTGTTTTTGCTTTAATCTCCCGGGTGTCAGGAGTACAGACAAATCCCAATCCTCATCTAGCATTATTAAATATTACACTGAATTTATTTTCTGCTCAATTTTGAACAATTATTTCCCAAATTCTAAAAGCTGCTTGGCTAACTATTGCTAAAGTGTGGAAATCTTCTACATCCCTTCCTATTCGTGAGGTGATTAATAGAGTACACTCCCACTATCTGTACGAGAGAGCCTATGCACTTTCAAATCACACTATACAAGTATTTGAAGTTAAATAGCAATGTTGGAACACTTTATTCAAAATCTCCGATCTATAAGAGTAAGGGGACATATGGCAAGGATGTTGGAGTCTTGTTGAATTCTGTTGGATATGTTGAACCTCTTTATTTTTCTTTTGATTTTTTCCTCTTTTCATTCCTTTTCTCTGTTTTTATTGTTTTTCTTTTTTCATTGTTGTTGTATTCTATTCGACTGTATTTGCAATGGATACAATTTTGTCCCATATGTATCACATATGCCAGCTTGAATAATGAAGTGTGCAATGCTATGTTCTGATTTATATATCAGATAATGTTCTGTAAATGCTGAATGTACTCGGCAGAATTTGGACAATATGTGATGTTCCTATGGCTACTGTTACAGCCGACTACTTTTTTTTATTGTCTTGAAAAACCTTAATAAAAAAAGAGTTGAAAGAAATTCTGTTTTTGTCTTTGAAAGCGGTCTAATTTTCATTCTGTACTTGAAATAGTAAAAAAAAAAACAATAAAAACCTATTGAAAAGAAAATTAAAAACTCAAAAAAGGGAAAATGGCTAGTTAAAATGGTAAAACTTTTCTCAGTAGAGAAAAATTATTCTTCCTACTGAGACACTAGCAAAAAACTGAAGCATGAAGTGAGTGGGAGGGGTTATACCTGGTTGAACAGAAGCTTGTTTTTCAGTTTCAAGTTTAGTTTTCAAGGCAGCAGTACAACTCCAAATGCTTAAGAATAACAAGAAAGACAATACAAATACAGAAATAGATTTAAAACTATTTTAGTCAACTTTCCAAAGATTATAAACTAACATATGATATGATTTCAAACCAGACTTTAGTTACTCTTCATGCTAAAGATATTTTTAACAATGCACATTAAAGTTGCACACAATGTTTCTACTGCCATGCTTGACTTCAGTGGACTTTGTTGTAATTGTTCAAATCTGTTGTTGTCATGGGACTGTAGACAGCAGATTTACCTTAACCACTTCCTGTCCGGACACTTTTACTCCCTTCCTGTCCAGGGCAATTGTCAGCTTTCAGCGCTATCACACTTTGAATTACAATTGCAACACTGTACCCATATGAATTTTTTACCATTTTTTTGAGACAGATAAAGCTTTATTTTGGTGGTATTTATTCACGGCTGGGATTTTTTTTTTTTTGCTATGTAAATGAAAAAGTCCAACAATTTTGAAAAAAAGTGTTTTTCTTATAAAATTTTGCAAATAAATAATCTTTCATCATAAATCTTGGCCAAAATGTATTCCGTTATCTTTTTAGTAAAAAATAAATAAGCCAAATTAGTTTATAACCAAAAATTATAATTTTTAAACTTTTTTTTACATTTTTATTTTATTTTTTTTATATTATTATTTATGGGTTTTTTTACATACTGTCACCCTAGCAGTACAGTGTCACCATGGTGACACTGTACTACTTGTGGGGGGTGATGAAGATTTTTTTTTTTACAGTGATTGCTTTTACACCCATATAGGATGTAAAAGCAATAATTTCTCTTTCTCTCTGTCTGCATTCTTGCAGCCATTGAGAACTACTGAATGAGCTGTGATTGGTCACAGCTTGTCACATAGTACAAGGCTGTTGTGAATAGCCTTGTACCATGTGACCTCTGTGATCATTCACAGATTTCACACATAGTAAGCAATGATGTCACAAGTGACATCTTGTTTACTACTTTGCATGCGATCACTGATTGGCCAATCAGTGATCATATGATCGGGACCTCGTACAGAGGTCCCGTCCGACGATCGGTGTTTCACTGTGTCCGGAGGACACAGTGGGCACCGGATCGCGGTGCTGCGCGCTCCCAGGGAGCGCGCACAGCTAGAAATGGCGGGTGCCATTTATGAACAGCAACCTGCCCCTGGAGTGCCACCGTCCTGCCGTTTATAAACAGCAGGCGGACGGCAAGTGGTTAACAATAAATAAAAACACTAACACAGACCTTTGAAATAAAATTTGGACGTGGCTTTTTATTTTTGATTTAAATAAAGTTACTACTTTATTTAAAATATAATATAATAACAACAATAACTTTTAAACTAAAATATAAAACAAGACTCATTCACTATGATTCAAGCCACTTGCACAAATCCACCAGAAATTTAACTTAAACCACTGTCCCCCTTGCAAATCAAGGTGACCCACCACACAATATAGGCAGCGACAGAAAACACAGGTGGTGGTGCAGGGTACTCACCCGATGATGTGCTCCAATGCAACAGGCACCCAGGGAGGTTATGACAGCTCTGATATGGGGTTCTTCACCTTCTAGAATTTTCCACAAAGATCACCTGACCTACAATTGACCTATAGGGAAAGACCAGTCACATCTATTTTCTTTATGGTCCTTGTGCAGATATGATTGACCAATGGGAAAAGGTCATGTGACCTTTTCCTCACCTGTCAGCCACCTGGATCCATGTGCAGCTGTGAGAGGAGCCTTGAAAGTTCCCTCACTGCCACAGTCCCATGAGAGAAGGGGAGCCTTGAAACCAGCTATTCCCCTTTCCCTTTCATTGCCCATATGCCCATCTTCTATTGATGCCTTAATAATGTGCTTATTTTGCTTAATGATTAATGCAGGGCTAAAACAGATCATAGAACCACAGTATATCATTAACTGTGTTGGGGATGATATCATAAACTATCTTTTACACTATCAGAGTACGTTTTCCCATGTTTGCCATTTTTCTAACATGCCTTTTGGCAAACTCCAAATGGGATTTTATGGATTTCTATTTACCATTCTTTTTAAATTCAAGTTTTTCAGATCATCTGAGCTTTAAGTATTACCATAGATGTTTTCTTCTATTTACAGTTTTGGATTCCTGCAGCTGCCTCAGAGTTATTATGCTTTCAATACCCTATTGGATTAATTCTGTTGTTACTCAGTAACTTAGATTTAATTGATGGCCCAAGAGTCAAGGCCTTCATGATGTGGTTTGTTTAGATATTATTCTCTATGAAACTCTGGAGATTTCCAGAATATATGCGCTTGTCTTTAGACCACGTGACACTTTATTTAGAGTACATGGACTCAGGGTTAATTATGGCACTCATAGCTCCCCAGCCCTCTCACAAACAAAGAGAACTACGTAAAATTTTCTTTGCTGGAGGGTCCAAAAGAGAGCATTCTAAAAAAGGTAAGCTGCATTTTATTTTTTTTTAAGTTATAAGTGAATGGGGACATGTAACAAATATAAATTTTTTAGCCCAATTTGACAAAAACAGTTGAAATACGCTTTTAGGCAACAATTATAGCAAGATTATGACATACTAGAAAAATCGTTTCAGAACTCAGAACTAAGAGGAGGGTTCCACTAACATTACTGAAATTAGGGTTCCTAATCCAAACCTCATTAAAGTCAGCAGGAGCCAAATAAAAAAAAAACAGTAATGGATATATTCTAGGGCAGGGGCCTCCAAACTACAGCCCGTGGGCCATATGTGGCCCTTTGCTTGCCTTTATCAGGCACTTGGGACACTCCACTGATACGAGGTACTATCCCTTCCACTAACACCAAAGACAGGGCACCAATATTCTCACTGACACCAACAATGGGGCACTATTCCTCCCATTGACACCAGTCATGGGGTACTACTATTCCTCCCACTGACACCAACACTGGTGCACTATTCCCCCATTGACACCAATTATGGGGCACAATTCCTTCCACTGACACCAGTTATGGGGCACTATTTCCCCCAATGACACCAATGATCGGGCACCATTTCTGCCACTGACACCAATTTTGGGGTATTATTCCTTCCACTAACACAATTATGGGATAGTATCCCTCCCACTGACACCAATTATGTCATTTTTTTTTACTACCATTTAGTAAACCAAGCCCATGGCATTTGCTACTCCCACTGACCACAGTCCGGCCCCTGTAAAGACTGAAGGGAAGTAAACTGGCCCTTTGTTTCAAAGGTTTAGAGACCTCTGTTCTAGGGTAATAGTCAAGGAATTGTCAAAAAATGGTATGAGGGATGGGTACTACCCTGGGGAACATATACTATAGCATTGGAAGGGAGCAGAGGACAAAATGCTGGTACATGACAGCTCCTGCATACTATAAACAGCCAGAGATTACTTTAATTTAAACCAGACTCTTGTCTTAGTTGAGGGTCTGGTACAGATGCTAATGGGGACCCAATTAAAAAAGGCATTGTTCCCACTAAAAATACATAACTGACCCTTATCCTTGATGAGGGTCTGATATGGATTTTAAGAGTGACCTTACACAAAAATCAAAAAATAAGCATGCTGTCTTTCACAAAATCCACACAAGACCTTTATCCAAGCATGCAGCCTGGCTGGCCAATGAAGGGGGATAAGCCTATGCCCTCCTCCTGAACCATACCAAACCACATGGTCACAAAATAAGCAATACATTGCTAGGGGGCCCATTCATAAAGACAAGGGCCTCTTCCCACGACCCTGGCCCAGTGGCTTATTAGAATCTGCCCCCATATGAATGAGTAAAGTGTAATGTGTACCCCTTTATTTATTAGTGATCACTAAAAAACACAAATTATTATGTATTTACTTTTTTCATATAGGACTTTTCCATAACTGTCAGTGTATTTATTTACTTTTTTGTGAATGAGCAGAAGCTCTATGTATCCCTTACTTATTCACATAGGGGGCTGGTATCTGGGGGGGATCCTACATTGTTAAAGGGGGGTTCCAGATAGTGATAAGCTCCATTTCCCACAGACCTCCATAACCACCACATATTGAGGAAGAGGCCTTTGTCCTCATAAACATAGAGACAAGGTGCTTTGCTGGGAGGTCCACCCTGTTAAAGTGCCTCCCATGTTGAGGACACGTCTTCCTGTATGATCCAGGAGGGCACATGTTCCTTGACCTTTTCCTGCAAACTAGGAACTGATGTGGATTTTGTGGAGACCCCATGACTTTTTTTTGTATGGGAGTCCCATCCCTTTGTTTATATTTTGCTTTCAACTGACAAACCCTGGCTGACAACTGAATAGGCCAAGTGGGGTTGAGTCATGGTTGTTAGGTTGCTGGCTTCCTAACACCCAACTGGAGAGAAACCTATCACATTTAGCAATGGTAGTAGTATCGCTGCTAAATGTATCATTTCTCACTGCCACCGGAAGTTCAACTCAGCCTCACATCAATTTAGTCTGGCAGTTTGCCAAATGTCCAAACTGACATCCATACTTAGAACGGTCAAGATTATCAATATTACAAACAATTTGGAACAACAATAATATGTACAAATGCACCAATAAGAAGTAGAAACTAAAAGTGTACAATTTAGTAGTTAAAGCAGAGTTTCAGATGAAAAAAAAAAAAAATTCAGCAGTTACAAAAACTGTAACTGACTTTTAAAGTACAGTCACTTACCTGTCCCTCAGTCCAGTGGTGTCCTCACTACAGCTGGTTTCACCGGCCGTCTTCTCTCCCTGGTGCCGGCATCTTCAGTGTGGGCACCCAGCTGTTACAGCTTGTGGGTTCACAGCTGAGTGCTCACTGCACATGCCTGAGAAGAGCTGCTCTTTGCTAATGGCCCCATAGTCTTCTGAGACCTGTCACATGTCCCAGAAGACTACAGGGAGGGAGGGGGGGAGGACAACTTCCACTTCCGATCGCCTAGGCGATCGCAGTGGAAGTGGGAGCGCGTACCTGTCAAATTCAGGTACCCACTCCCCCCCACTCCCCAAAGGTGCCAATACTTAATGGGGAGCGGGGCACAAAGACTGAAAGTGGAACTTCCCCTTTTGGGTGGAGCTCCGCATTAAGGAGGGAATGTATGCATTCTATGTCCTGGTGAGGACCATGGAGGGTATAGCACAGTGCTGTATGTGTTGTGGAGGATTGCAGAGAATAATCCTGCACATTATTTCAGAAGAGCAGCTCATCCGGGTAATCTGAAAGGCTCGGTGCTCAGTTTGACAGCTAGTATTACTGTGTATGATTCATCCTTCCTCAAACACACAGCAGGAGTGGTTGTCAAACCATAGTAGTTGAGCAGTTAGTGTAGACCAGCAAACAGCCTGTGGGTAGTGAGTGAAGGGTCATTAAGTCCTAAGGCAGAAATTCAGGCAGTTTGCACCAAATTTATAGTTAAAATAGCTTCTAACATTTCTTTTCTTATTAGCTTCTATAACACACTTCCTGTTCTAGTATGACATCTTTCACTCACCCTACAGTGTCAGGACAACAGAAAAAAGGACAGAACTACTGAAACCTCCTCCCATCCTCTTGTCCATAACAGAGATTGTAGGGTACCTGTAGTCCTGTAGTCTTTAGAACAATGTGGTTGATAGGAAAAAGCACAGGAAGTTATCAACCAACAGGATTTCTGGCAAGATCAAGAGGTATTTTTTGCACTTATCAGATATAACAAAACTTTTAATTGTGTATTTTACAGACCAAAAGGGAACAAACAAAATAAGGTCATTGTTAGGGTTTAAATACCTTTTACTATACATGGAATAAATAAAAACTATGGCCTATGATGGAAGAAGGTTGGACAATCTCAATCTAATGCTCCCTATTCACATGACATTTTCCTGGTTAAGGCTTGCATTACATGAAGCTGATGCATTCAGCTTGAAATATGTTGTTATTGTCACAGCCTTCAGAAGGTGGGTGCTTCTCCATTATTTCAAATCATCTCTCGCTATGTACCATAACCAATTTCCAGATATAAAAACTGTATACACTGCCTTACCACTGACCTTAAAGCAATCTGTCAAGGCATCCAAATCTTCATATTGCTATCTGTTTACCCATAGCTATATGATCCTGGAGTTTAGCCAGACAGATGGATAATTATTGCTGATGCCCAGAAGCAGGCAAGCAGAAGGGATCCAAATTAATTAGATTTCTGGCGGCTCTTACAGCAGACCACTACTCTTAATGCATTTCTCTATTTTTGTTCTATTTAACTGGAGGTTGAGAAAAATGGAAACCATACATCTGCCTAACACTCCATGGATAGGTATAGAGTAGGGTATATAATATGAAAACCTCTATATTTCTTCTAGGTAAAAATTTGAATGCTCAAACCTCAATCTAAGTCTTATGTATCTTAATATGTTGTTGTTTTGTACTATTTTTATTGTGCACTGCAATTTATTGTGGGTTGTCTAAGTAATATATGAGATGTACAGTTATATACAGTACTTGAATTGTTTACATACATAAAGTAATTTACAAGGTGGAAAAAGACACAGGTCCATCCTGTTTAATCTATATGCTTGAATATGTGTATGATTTTTATCCCATAACAGTTCCAATAACCCTGTACAATCCGCTTCATGAGTAAGACATATAAAATTGTTTTTAAATTGTCAATGCTTTCAGCTAGTACCACTTTCTGGGGGAGGGAGTTCCATATATTTCTTGCGTTAACAGTAAATAACCCTTTCCTCAATCTAAGGTTAAACTTCCTTTCTTCTAACATCAATATAATATATATAATACTTCTTTACAGGGGCAGACTGACCATTTAGGCACTTGGGCACTGCCCAAGGGCCTGGGGTCAGTAAGGGGCCCCATGAGATGCCCTTGGTACCTTTCATAGGCTTTTTTGGGTGTGGTTTGAGAGTGGGCAAGGACACAGGGGCCCCATGATATTCTATTGCCTGGGGGCCCCATGAGTTGTCATTCTGCCCCGCTTCTTTTTTTTTTTATATTAACAATTTTTATTGGTTTTCATGCGAGTACAAACAGTATGTTTTAAAAAAAATAAGGAAAGAAAATAAGCATAACAGAAAAGTACATCGACGGCAAAAATACATAGGGTCAGGACCAGCGGAATCATATAATAACAGTGTGGAAGTTATCAGGGTCTTACATTTTGGGCCGGCATAGAGGAAATGAAGGTATCCCACGGGAGCCAAATCATCTCAAACACAGCAAACGAACAACTATGTAATACAGTCAAATACTCCATCTGTCTTACATCAGCAATAAGTTTGTACAAAATCGGCAATGAAGGGGGAGTAGAAGATAACCAACACATAGGAATGCTTCTCCTGGCCGTGGTCAGAACATGTACAGCACGTTTTCTGGACGGTTTAGGTAGACCCGGGAATGGCAAGCCCAGCAAAAAATGCAGTGGGTCAAATGGGAGAGAGATATGCAACAACGATTGCAACAAGGAGCGGACCTCTTCCCAAAAAGGAACAATGGAGCTGCATGTCCAAAAGATATGATAGAGAGAACTGGGATCTCTACTACAGCGCCAGCAGACAGGAGAAGCATTCGGATCCGCCCCGCTTCTTTAGTTAACGTTATAGCTTAGGGTCATAGATATTGGAGCACTATAGAAAGCCTATTTGATTTTATGTTCCTCACACTGCTTCTTGAAGTGGAAACCATTTATCACATCAAACTATGAGAGGGTGGTTTTATATATGTCTTGCAAAAGAAGAAAAAATGCTACTGTACTGTAAACAAGATACTATTCTATTTAATATAATCACTCTAGTTGTAGTCTTCTGCTTTACAAGACACTAGGACTGTATCTTAAGTTTAATTTTACCTAATGGTGGTGTGCAAAGAGCAATAATACCTGAGCATGCCAAAACCATCAACAACGCATACGATAAAACATGACCCTGGTTTTCTTTAGTAAAGCCAGTAGTTGGAGAACACATTAGAGACAGTAAATAAATCAGACCTTCCATTTTACTCTCCGAAAGAAATGGTATCACCTAAGAAGTCATGGAAGGCTGGGTCTATGAACTTCTGGGTGCAGGGAAGTTTCACATATACTGTATTTTCTTCAAATTGTAACCTAATTTTCCACTGGTCACAGTGAAGAGAAAGAACAAAAACTTTAAACATTCAAAAAAAAAGATCCCCGATGTGACGATCACAGCGTCAGACCCCCAGCCCTTCTCACCAACTCGTGACCGAAGGACTAGCCAATCTAAAACCGCGCTGTCACGTGCGTAACAATACCACACTCAGCTGCACCCTGCACAAAGATTTTCCAGCTAATGGACCACAATCTATGTACCACAGCCTGAGAGTGATTGTTACTGGGTCAGGTTAATTACACAATTAACCCTTCACACTGCCACAACTGCCTTTTTGTAGAGAAAAGGAGGAAACTCGCCAATATTAACAATAACACTATGATGTTTGAATAATCGTCTGTATACCACTGTCACCGCAGGCAGAGATATATAGAGGTTTTAAAACACACAGTAGCTCTATTCAGAGACAGGGATTCTTAGTTTGCATTAAAGCGCTTTAGAAACAGTTCAACACTTTTCAGATAATAGGATTTATTACTAAAAAGGTCAAAAGGGTGCAATAACAATATTTACAGAAAAAAGATGTAGCCAATATATATATATATATAAATACAGAGAGCAATAACACAGCAAAGAGATAACAGAAAGAAGTTTAGAGAGGTAGATACTTGCCGTCAGCCTTGGTTTAAGCAGATCAAGTTTCAGAGCAAAGGATACCGTCTCCCAAAGTTGGTTCCTGATATTAAAAGGGGAGAATTCTTCAACTTACTGCTCCAAGCATAACAGCCATTTTCTAGGAACTCAGCAGGGTGTCTCCTTACAGCAGAGAACCAATTGCTTCATTTGGGGAGGGGTGTTGTAGGTGGGGGACTCAGACTAGAACCAAAATCCCTCCCAAGTTATACCATGGGCAATAACCTTCCCTAGGTACATGTAATATTCTATCCACGGGTAGATTAATATGCAGAATCATCTGCTGAACATCTAGATATCAAACATGGCATAGTTCACTATTTCAGCTAGAACTTTATGGCTTTCTGCTCTCTTGTAGACTTCAACTAGGGGGTGTAACATATCAGACGATTCGCATTAAACTGAGTTATCTGAATATTATGCTTGGTTTTTTATGTAATTATTTCCCATCTCCAGATATAAAATTATATGGAAAAATGGGTTTTAAATGTGTCATCTGCTTTACGGCTAGCTGGAATGTCTTTGAAGCCCAGTGAATGGTGTAACATTGGTGAAGTAAGTTGTCATAGATGAGCAGTCTTTCAGTCTTTAAATTTACCTGGCTAATCACTGAATCTGGCTTATTTATTTGTTCAGTCAAAAGAAAATCAAAATAATGTCTAATATGGCTAATGGGACATTGATTACACAAGCCAACATACATTTTGGTGCCTCGAATGTTCCTGCCCATTCCTGCGTGTATTTGACCCGCTGATTCCAAAAATAGCATCGATTTTTCCCTATCATTTCTAGTTCTTAAGATGCAGCATAAATGCAAAATACCAGTCTTCACTTTGGTCACCAAAAAAAAATCAGGATATTTTAATGGTGTAATTTATTTAACCACTTCAGCTCCGGAAGATTTATCCCCTTTCATGACCAGGCCATTTTTCATGATACAGCACTGCGTTACTTTAACTGACAATTGTGTGCTCAATGCTGTACATAAATGAAATTTTTATCATTTTTTCCCCACAAATAGAGCTTTCTTTTATTGTATTTGATCACCTCTAGGCATTTATTTTTTTGTGCTATAAATGAAAAAAGAACAAATGAAACAAAAAATAAACAAACATTACTTTTTACTTTCTGCTTTAAAACATATCCAATAAAAAATAACATTTGTTCATAAATTTAGGCCAATATGTATTCTGCTATATATTTTTAATAAAAGAAATCACAATAAGCTTATATATTGATTGGTGTTCGCAAATGTTATAGCATCTACAAACTATGGTATATATAATGGAATTTTTTTCTTATACTAATAATGGCTGTGATCAGCGACTTATAGCGGAACTGTGATATTGCGCGGACAGTCTGACACTAACTGACACTTTGGCCCTGATTCACTAAGATGTGAGTGTAATAGCAGAGACTGACCATTCAGGCAGACTCCGGTCAATCAATCAGTGGTCTGACCAGCGTCTAGCAGGCTCATTAACGAGCGTCTACTGACTACTTTGCCATTAGTGAATGAGGTATCCTGTCTGGCACATTTTTAGGTGCAATACCGGATATATTCGCTAGATGGCGCACAAGCGCGGGCTTTATTAACATTGGCGTTTTTCTGATAGAAAATTCTAATACAGCTGTACTATTACATTCTGAAAATTCTCTTTTGCTATTTTTTTTTTTTGCTGTTTCTCCAAAATGATCAGGAAAGTATTGCATTTACTAATGAATGTCATACATTCTATTTTCAAATGTTAAACATTTTCACACTTATATCTCAAATAATTTATATACTTCTAATTTCCCAATATAATTATATATCTTCATTCTCTTTAATCACATAACTATTCTATGTTAAAGACAAGTGCAGCGCTATAAATGCATGTGATCAATAATGAACGCATGTAAAAACCAAAAAGTGTAAAGAATTGCAATAATGATGTAAACTGGTAAATCGTGCTAAAATAAGTTCATATAATTATTCCTGAATAATGGAATGTCCTTGGTGTGAGAGTACCAACTCAGAGAGTGCCTATGAATGGCACATGTGTTCTCTCCGTGACGGACAGTAGTGCATGAACTCGTGAAAGGTAAACCACCCTTGGGACTGGTCTACACTCACCAGAACAAAAGTATTAATGTGCATGGGTTATACACATCGCACATCTGGGGGTGCAGCGGTATGCTGGCAGCTATGGGTTAGTCATCCAGCTCCATCCATCCATCCATCCATCCATCCATCAGGGTGGGTGCCCAAATGGTCCTGGGGAGGAATTAGCTCAGCCACAGGAGCCAGAAAGGTGCTCAATAGTGTAGTACACTGTCACAGGGGTGGATGACCTTTCACGAGTTCATGTACTACTGTTCGTGGTTATATTTATCTTGTGTAAGACCATTTTACTAGTCTATATCATTTGACCAGCGCTCGCTTTATCATTTTTAAACAATGTAACTATTCTACATTATAACTCAAACTGTGTTTCCCACAGTGGTTTAGTGGTTAGAGCTCAGAACTTACAGCACTTGGGTCATGGGTTCTAATCCCAGTCTTGGCAACATCCCAAAAAAATGGAGATCAATTTTCTGGGTTGTGGCAGGAATATTGATCAATCAATTATGATTTTGCCTAATGACTAGAAAGTGGATGAATGTTACTTGCGTACTGTTCTTCTGCCAATTAGGTCATGTGCAAGTTTCATGCCGTGTATATTTCATTGTAACTTTTTTCTCTTTTAAATCTGTCTCCTTATACAACTTGACCCCCTCCCCCACCCCATCATCACCTGTCCCATATGCAAATCTATGGATCACCGCCCCACTCTTTAACTATCTATTTACTGATCAAGTGAATGTGTCTCATTTTCTATCAGCTACAGCTCAGATCTCACATTATTATACAATTGCTGATTGTATCTCACCACTAGTCTGATTGAATTCACAATTCCTGGTCAGTCCTGTTCCCTGACCTCTAATAACCTTTAGGGCCAGTTCACACTACATGTGTTTCAGTTGCTTTTTCAGCATCACAAACGCACAGAAAGAAGGTTATATGGTTGTCAATGTCATAGTTCACATCAGCGCTTGCATTTTCAATGCATTGCAGGTGCTGTAAACAAAGTTGACCACGCTGCATTGTTTCTGCACAGAACTGTACTGGAACACATTGAAACGTCCTTGAATGTACTAAAACGCACATGTCCCTAACTACATTGAATACAAAGAAAATAGAAAAAAATAAGTGGAAGGGATACAAAAATGCAATGTAAACATGTCCAAAACGCATCCAAAATGTACTGGAACACACTAAACATGCATGCCAAAAGGGCATGAAAAAAACCCATCAGGAACACATCTAGACTGTTTCTATAGTGTGAACCAGCCCTTAGGACTTGTTCACACCATTGGTGGTGCAGAAACGCATGCAAGAACACACATTTTCCAGCACAGCAAAGAAATGCAATGCCCTGTGTAGATGTGCGCAGGTACCATGATGAAAACGTTGTTGCACCTACACACGTCTATTAAAAACAGCCCCATTCACAGCCACAAATACGCATGGCACCACACTACTGTGCGGTTAGGTGCGACACACTTGGAAAATAACATAAAAATAAGCCAACATGGCTAAAACATATCTTGAAAATATGGGGACTCTGATATCCAGCGACAGTCCGTTCACGAACGAGAAGCAATTCTGCACCCCTAAAACCAACATAGAGGAAAGGGATGATGCTGTGCTGCTTCCAAACCACCTCTGGCATGCCAGGGTCATTATGCAGGTCCTCGATGCCAGTTCTTGCCTGCGGCCACAAAATATCCACTGGCCACAAGTGAAGGTGAGTGGAGGACGTGAAGGTGGATTTCTACCAGCTTCAACCGCAAGCAGTACCACTCCTGAAAAATGAGAGCAAATAATCATTGACACGTCATCATGACAGTCAATTCTCAGTGCAGGCTATCTAGAGTGTCTTTCCTTTTTAACCATTTCAAGAGTTTAAGGAAACATTCTTTGAGCATCTACTGTGTTTGGAAAGGCCAAAGGTCCCCCCCTCCCCCAGGCACACTAATGCTTATGCAGGCCATAGACGGGGAGAAAAACAGCCGATTTTTCTTTTAAAAAATGAAAAATCGGTTGTTCAAGCGGCCGACGTTACCAGCAATGGTAAAAAAAAAATCGGCCGATTTTCATCCCGTCTACAGCCGGCAAAAAGTGTCCCTGCAGAGAGCTCCGCTATTTCTTTGACAGTTCTTTGACATTTATAGCGGTTGCAACAATGTATTTGTATCCATTTCGGATACAGATGTTTTTATTCGGAAACAAATAGATACAATGTTGCAACCGCTGTAAATGTCAAGGAACTGTCAAAGAAATAGCGGAGCTCTCTGCAGGGACACTTTTTGCCATACTGGAATTCCTCTCATTTTTCATCCTTCTTCTTCCTCTTCTTCTTCCTCTTCTTCTTCATCATCATCCTCTTCTTCATCATCTTCATCATCATCATCCTCTTCTTCTTTTTCTTCTTTTTGTCTTCCTCTTGCAGGTCACTGCTCATGTGCAGATTTTTTATCAGTAAAAAAATCGGCCAATTTGCCCATCATTGCCGCAAAAATCGGCCGATCGGCAAATTCGGCCGTTTTTTTCCAACTTTACCGAAAAAAAAAATCTGCCAAAATACCGAAAAACGGCCGAACAAATAGCCCACCAACGATCCGAAAATCGGCCGATTTTATTTTCGGACGAAAAATCGGCCGATTTTCGACCCATCTATGGCCTGCATAAGATATGGTGTGGCCCTAGGGTCAATGTGTGTTTAGAATACTTCCAAAATGCACATACAAAAACACTCCATCCAAATGCATGTTGCATTTCTATAGCATGTTAAACAGAAGAAAAATGCACTTACATAATGTTAACATGCGCAAGTAAAAATAGACAAAATCCACATCCTTTTATTCTGGCTTCACATACATGCATTGTGGTCTAACACCGCACTCCTGGGCAAATCACATGCAATTTGTGTGCGTTGCAATTAGAGACAAACATTTTGCACACCTCAAATTGCACCGCATCCGGGCCAAAAATGTGCAGGACCCTTTTTCAGGGTATGCACATGGGTGTGAATAGGCATGCCATCCAATTTGGCAAATCGCAATACGCTTTGTGTACCAATATTGGTGTGTTGGTAACTTCACCTAGAAAGCCGCAGCAGGTGGCATGAAGGGGTTGCGGTTGTGATGCGGTGCAGCGCTTGCACAGAAAACACTGCAAATTTCACATGGCATCTGTGTGACACCAGAATGTGCCAATATGTGGCTTGACAAAGCACAGTGGTCAGTGCAGATTATTTTCAATCCATGTTTTTTTACACTTTTCATTCACTGGTTTAACTCAGGTGATCATTAATCACAATTATCTCCGGAGATCACATGCAGCCCCTCAACCATCTACACATATCTCTGGAAATCTATACAGATCTCCTTGAAAAAATGTCTCCTCTCCTCTTCGGAAAACAATTGTCCTCCACCTCATAAACAGGGGGACAGAGAAGACTTCTCCTTGATAACTAAAATCAGATGAATTATCTGTGCTTAATAAACATACACCAATACTGCAAATGCATTGTACTGTCCAAGGCATTGCACACTAATGCATTGCACACTAGAAATGTCAAATGCGTTAGTGTGTACAGTGCATGAGTGTAAAATGCTTTAGTGCACACTGCAATGTACAACGCATTGCACACTGTAATACTCTGTACAAAGTAATACCATGTACACCCACACATTGTAGACTGTAATGCACTGTACACTGTCATGCAGGATGGAGCAACGCATTGCACACTGTGATACCGTGTACACCCACACATTGTAGACTGTAATGCACTGTACACTGTCATGCAGGCTGGAGCTACGCATTGCACACTGTGATACCGTGTACACCCACACATTGTAGACTGTAATGCACTGTACTCTGTCATGCAGGATGGAGCAACGCATTGCACACTGTGATACCGTGTACACCCACACATTGTAGACTGTAATGCACTGTACACTGTCATGCAGGCTGGAGCTACGCATTGCACACTGTGATACGCTGTCCACTGTCATGCAGAATCCAGCAACACATTGCACACTGTGATACCGTGTACACCAACACATTGTAGAATGTAATGCATTATACGCAGTATACATGTCCAGATATTCAAAGATTAGCCATGAAGGCCTAGCTGGTTACCTATTTGGCGACCGCAGATAGCCGAATAACGCTACACTGCATCCAGGCAGCTCTGGGAGGGTGTCATATGACATCCTGGCAGAACGCGCTCTCCGTGATTGCTGTGTCCTAAGGACACAGCTGATCACGTGATGTGGTAAAGACCAATCACAGCGGCTTTTTACCATGTGATCAGCCATGTCCAATGACACGCTGATCACCGGGAAATGCATTTGCCGGGTCTTGGCTGCACTTTCATCACGCTGTCAGAATGTGTGGAAAGTACTGCCGAGAGCCAGCAATTATCAAAGCAGGGGTCGGCCCCGATGATCAGTGCCCACCAGTGCCACCCAACAGTTCCGCCCACCTGTGGCCAGCAGTGCCGCCTCATCAACGCACATCAGTGTTGCTAAATTACCAGTTTACCAAATGTTATAATATAAACAGCCTTTTATTCATTATGAGCTATTTTGTGGTTTATCGAGCAAAAAGTAAAACTCACAGCAGCAAGTCAATACCACCCAAAGAAAGCTCTATTTGTCTGAAAAAACTGATACAAATTTAAGATGGGTACAATGTGGCATGACCGCACAATTGTCAAAGGGTAACAGTGCAGAAAGATGAAAATTGGCCAGGACAGGAAGGGGGTAGGAGTACCCAGTAGGCAAGTGGTTAATATAATTGACCCATCAATACCCAGGAGCTAATGTACAGATAAGTAGCATGTGCACCAAGTGAGATTCTGCTAGGCCCCACCCACAAAATTACAATTACTTGTCCCTCACATGTTATAAACATATTTGCAATGGCCACAGTTACTTTACATATAAGGATCATCTCCTCAGTTGAGAACTGTGCTCTCGCCATGTCCAAATGCCAATAAAGTTATCAAAATTTTCAACCAACACAAAACCTCCAACCACTTCTCATCCACTTACACTCCCCACAACCACTTCCGGGTGCGCGCGCACGTGATGACGGACTTCCAAGAGGATAGCTGCTCGTGCGCCATGGGGGACACCTGTTTGGCGTTTGTGCACGATCGCGCATATCTATGCACGATCGCTCATTTCTATGCACGGCTATGATAGCTTTCGCGAATGTGTGTTTTAGTGATTTTTTTTCTTTTTAAACCTTGGCTAATATATCTTTGTTGCCAAAGGCCAAAAATCAACATACAGTGGGGACTATTTTATTACTGTAAATCAAATTGTAGAAAACCTGTAGCTGGCTGCACAGTGAATGTGACATATTCATTAGTACATAATATTGTGGTGCAAGCAGGTTTTTATTTTTTTGTTTGGTTTTGAAAAAGCCAGTTTGCACCCACTTGCATATTCACGCTCTTACAAGCTACATTTGAGCAGATTATATAAGTATACAAAGTAACTATTAAGGTTGTTCATATATTGAACATAAAATAAACACAAAAACATCGGTCAGACATTTATTGATCAAATATATCTTCATTTATTTGGTCAGCAGGAACAAGTAGGTACAGTCAATATCTTGGTGAGTCACAAAAATAGGATTGATGTGGCAAAAAGAAAACACTCCTGCTCATAAGAGCTTACAATCTAAAGATACTTCTAGTGAACTGTGTGTGCACAGGTTATAGCAGGAATAAAAGGGGAAGATGAATCAAGTAACATTTTCGTGCACATAAGGTTTACTTACACAATCATTTAGTATAAAGATCCATTCACAAAAAAGTCTACACATCAAAATATAAAGAAAACAAGACATATGTGAAAAACCCCTCCCACCTCTACAAACCCCCTACACATACATTTGTCAGCAGGTTTGTAAGAAAAATGCATTTGAGTCTAAATAAGCAAGCAAAATTAAAACAAGAGCAGATTTTAAACAAAACGATTGACATGTGTGAGGCTTTCAATGCAAAAAGAAAAAACACAATCATTGTGCAATAACACACAAACACACTTTACAAGGCCAAAAATATGCAAACATTTCCAGCCCACTTCCAAACACAGCCTGAGTGGTGTCTGGGGCAATTCAGCACAAAATCTCTTCCCCCAAACCACTACAAGCAAGGACTTAGTCACAAACCACCCGGCCTAGTAACAGGCCAAATCACTCACTACTGCACATCTTTATATAAGCTAGGTTGTATTTGGAGCGTGCCAAACAAGGCCCCACACCCAATGAAGCCACACCCACCACTGACCTTAGTTTGGTCAGTGAAAGTGTTTTTACCTGATGAATCCGCTTCCTACCTGCATTAACCCTTGGTATACAGGCCCCACAAATCAGAAAGATATATACAGTGAAATGTACGTGTGCAGCATACAACAGAACATTGAGCAGGGATGTGAAAGGGAACCCCAATTGGAACCTTTATTGCTACTATGGTCACAATTCCCTCCAGATTCTCGCATGAGTTAAGACAGTCACATGACCACATCTTGTATGCAATACTGAAAATGACAAATCGATTTGACTAGTATGGTGAATTTCCCATCAATTGGTAAAACACTCCAGAAATCAAACATCACCAAACATTACACTCTGGGCAAAGCTGATTTACAAATCATGCAACTTACAGTAAAGTTGACCATTTCAATGCAATTTTCAAGACATCTGACACAGATCTCTATGCAAATTGCCACTAAAGTAGTACATGTACTACTATAGAAATCAGTGTTTGAAATGCACCCATGTGGTCACTCTAATAGCAGACAATAGGGTGCGACTTTGCAGACGATTTACAGCTTGCATGTTGTGCAAATCACATGCCAAGTCCCACTCAATGAGCACGCTATTGGAGTGTTCATATTGTTGTGGTTCAAACTTGGTAGGAGCCGCAAGTAATAATAGAGTAATGAATACACTACTTTTCATGCAATTTGCTGAGAGATCGATGTCGAATGTCTTGCAAATTGCACTTGAAATCACCATGTACCCCGACTTTGAAATCATGCAACTTCTATGCAAGTCACATGATGTGACTGTGGTGTCAATAACACCACTTAGAAATCTGCTTTAATGTGACCGGGTAGCCCCCAGTAACATTGTTTGCGATTGCCATGCAATTGGCATGACAGGCGACTTGCAAATCGTAGACCAAGTCGCACCCTATTGGCCACTGTAGGCTCTGTTCACATCCAATTGGATTGTGAACTCGTGCAACTTCACTGTAAGTTGGACAATTGCTGCATCGGATTAGATGTGACAGTGGTGTTGGCCCCCAGTAACATTGGGTGCAATTTGCCATGCAAAGAGCAAGCTGCTGGCCATGCCAATCACATGACAAGTCACATCCAGGGTGTGCAATTTCAGGTGCGATTTGTGCATTGACATCGTACCTGATATTGGATATAATGAATGTGAGTGTATTAACATACACCATTTGTTGCAGCGAGAGTTCAAAGGTATTTGAGAATTGTGGCCATTTATTAGCAATTTAACATCTAGACTCAAATAGAAATCGCAATGCTACACACAATTGAAAACACAACTAGTTAGTAATTCTCTAGAAAACACAGTAAAATTGGCAACCTAAAGAGTAATCTTCAATTGCATATAGTGTGAGCGAAGCAGGAAAATCAACAAAGGAAATAAATCTTTGAAGGCGTGCGGTACCTGCCTGCTGGGATAAGGGTCTGCTATGCATTTGGGGGAAAAATGCACGCCAGGATTTGTGACAAGTTTGATGTGTGGATTCACCAACCAAGTCTTTTCTCTCTCGTTCACTCTTCTGAATGTCTCTCTTTATCACTCTTCAGTATGTATCTCTTGCTCACTCTTCTTTGTCTCACTGGCTCGCTCTTCTCTCTCGCTCACTCTTCTGAATGTTTCTCTTTATCACTCTTCATATGTATCTCTCGCTCACTCTTCTTCGTCTCACTCTTCTCTCTCTCTGTCAGCTCTTTGCTTGCCAAATCCTTCACAAAAGTGGGTGGAGTGTAAACCATCATTATCAAATAATTCAGGCCCTTATCTTATCCCATTGTATGACATTCACATAAGGTGCAGCTTTGAAGGTGTTTCAACAGACAAGGCCTCATTCTAATTCACATTTTAGGGATCATTTAGACAGAATGCAAAGATGTTGCCAGAACATGTATGTGAAGACAGCCACACACGGAGATCATGCTACTACCTCGCCAGGGTTGGGATTCGAACCGACAACCCTAGAGTTGTGAGGCAGCAGTGCTAACCACTAACCCACGGAGCTACATTGCTAACCCAGCCTGTATTTCTGTGCTGTGAATCAATCCTAGGTCCCTGGGCATGGTCAGTTTAACTAGCCAGATATCTCCAATGTGACACAAATGTTGTGCTATGTTGCCAATTCAGATGTATGTTGGTTCTATGTATCCCAATACAAAGGATTGCAATACTAATACAGGCGTACCTCGGTTTACCAACGCCTCAGGGAACGTCATATTTGGGGTACAAATGTCAAACCATTTCAGTTAATTGGTGTGTTTACAAATGTTTGAATAATTTGGTATGGGCATGTGGCCTGGTATGGTTCAGGAGGGGGGGAGGCACTCGCTCGTCGTCGTCCCCCCCTTTCCTGACCTGCCGGGCTGCATGCTCGGATAAGTATGTGTTATGGATTTAGGGGGGTACCCCATGCTGTTTTTTATTTAATTTCAGCGTGGAGTTACCCCTTAACATCCATACGAGACCCGAAGGGCTTAGTATGGATGGGAGGGGGGACCCCACGCCAGTTATTTAAAGAACTGTTTATAAATCACTGCAATACTTTGACATTCAACTGTCAGTGGGGAAATCCGCCGACAGCTGAAACATGAGCGCTGCATTGGTTTTCATTACTAAAATGCTGCATGAGTTGATAACATAACTCATGCGGGATTGTAGGAGCGACAGCCATGAGTTAATGTTTCATCTGTCAGCGGGGTTCCCCACTGACAGCTGAATGTAAAATAATTCCCTTTATTGCATAAATAATAAACAAAAAGCGTGGGGTCCCCCCTCCCATCTGTACCAAGCCCTTCGGATCTGGTATGAATATTAAGGGGGAACTCCACGCTGGAATTAAAAAAAAAACCAGCGTGGGTCCCCCTCAATATCCATACCAGACCCTTATCCGAGCATGCAGCCCGGCAGGTCAGGAAAGGGGGGGGACGAGCGAGCGCCCCCCCCCTCCTGAACCATACCAGGCCACATGCCCTCAACATGGGGGGGTGCTTTGGGGCAGGGGGGCTCCCCCCCCAAAGCACCTTGTCCCCATGTTGATGAGGACAAGGGCCTCTTCCCCACAACCCTGGCCGGTGGTTGTGGGGGTCTGCGGGCGGGGGGCTTATCAGAATCTGGAAGCCCCCTTTAACAAGGGGGCCCCCAGATCCCGGTCCCCCCCCTACGTGAATGATTCCGCGGTACACGGTCCGCAGACTCATTCACAAAAAAACTAAGTGTGGTGTAAAAAAAACACAGTACAGGGTCTTTGACAAGTCCTTTATTAAAACAATGTCCCCCGAAGTAGATCCAACGTCAATCGCGGCGGCGGCGACCCGAAAAAAGGAAAAAAAAAAAAGGTTCCGCTCCTGTCCGAGGCTTCCAGCCTAGTGAAGAAAAGCCTAGCTGACAGTTCTTATATAGGTATGGGCGGGGCCAGCCGGGGACATCATCCCAGTGACCCGCCCCATGTCACATGCTTGCTGTTCCCGGCTGGCCCCGCCCCATACCTATATAAGAACTGTCAGCTAGGCTTTTCTTCACTAGGCTGGAAGCCTTGGACGGGAGCGGAACCTTTTTTTTTTTTTTCCTTTTTTCGGGTCGCCGCCGCCGCGATTGACGTTGGATCTACTTCGGGGGACATTGTTTTAATAAAGGACTTGTCAAAGACCCTGTACTGTGTTTTTTTTACACCACACTTAGTTTTTTTGTGAATGAGTCTGCGGACCGTGTACCGCGGAATCATTCACGTAGGGGGGGGGGGCCGGGATCTGGGGGCCCCCTTGTTAAAGGGGGCTTCCAGATTCTGATAAGCCCCCCGCCCGCAGACCCCCACAACCACCGGCCAGGGTTGTGGGGAAGAGGCCCTTGTCCTCATCAACATGGGGACAAGGTGCTTTGGGGGGGAGCCCCCCTGCCCCAAAGCACCCCCCCCATGTTGAGGGCATGTGGCCTGGTATGGTTCAGGAGGGGGGGGGCGCTCGCTCGTCCCCCCCCCCTTTCCTGACCTGCCGGGCTGCATACTCGGATAAAGGTCTGGTATGGATATTGAGGGGGACCCACGCTGTTTTTTTTTTTAATTTCAGCATGGAGTTCCCCCTTAATATCCATACCAGACCTGAAGGGCTTGGTATGGATGAGAGGGGGGACCCACGCTGTTTTTTTTTTTTTTTTTTTTATTGCGGACCTTTATTTTTACATTCAGCTTTCAAAATAAATTTTATCTAGACCTTCAAAATAAGTAAAATCATAACAGAAATAATTATAAAGGATAAGAAACAAAAATATAATCACTAAAACGAAGGAAATCTAATTAGATTACATGAAGATATGCTTAATGCTGTTTATTAAACACAGTAGTCGCGACTGAGTATCGGCTGTCAGAGGAATCCACAATCAGATTCACTATTAGTCAGTGGCTAAAAAGCAAACGCCCATGGCAGAGGACTAAAATGTGTTCTGCACATGCTCAGTTCTATCTGCCAAAGACACTGCACGGGCATCTAGATTTTTACTGTGTCGATTTCCTTGAGAAAAACGATTTTTAACACATTCTTAATTTTTTTGGAAATAGCAGATATTGTTTAAAGTGAAGTCCTGATATTTGGCAAAGCAAATTTCTAAGTGAACATGTCTCTACAGTGATTTTTCATGGTGTTAGACGTGCTTCTTAGCAAGTCTGCTTTTGTGAGTTTGATTCCGGGCGTGTGTCTTTTTGTGAATTAGATTGGGCGTCTGCTTATGGGCTCTGCTCAATAGTGAATTAGGTTGCAGGGTCAAAAATGGACGGACGCCCATGAAAATTGGGCTTAAGCCCATAAATATGCGCCCACGCCCAATAGTGAATCAGTGCCTTTGTGTGAACCAGTGACACTAATACAGTGATCAGTGCTAAAAATATACTGTACATTATATTAATGACACTGGCTGGGAAAGGGTTAAACATCTAGGGTGATAAAAGCATTAACTGTGTGCCTAGCTATATATTACGTGTACACAATAATGTGTTTTTACTAGGCAATCTGACAGATTTTCTTTCCCTGCTTTGCAGGGAAAGAAAATTTAGCAGGTCGCAGCTGACAGAACACAGCTCTACCTTGTTTACATAGGCAAAGCTGTGTTCTGTCAGTCTCCTTGACGATCAACAGGTGTTGGCACTCATCCATTGGACTGCACCTGTTGATTTGCTCCTGCTGTGTCCAATCACAGGAAAAGCAACGTTCGCTAGCCCCCTATGGCAGAAGTGTAAAATCACCTTTATATACATTATTTTGCACAGAATGTTCACGCTGTAGCAGTAAATCTGAAATAGGGCAGATGGCAAGGGGTTAATCTTCTTAACCACCTCTGTCCGGCTGTTGTATATAAACAGCCGGATGGTGGCAGTGCAGGGGTGGGTGGCCGTTTATGCCCCCTGCTTGTGCGCGCTCTCTGGGAGTGCGCAGCACCGCAATCCGGTGCCCGCTGTGTCCTCCGGACACAGTGGAACACCGATCCTCGTACGGGACCTCTGAGCGAGGTCCCGATCGTGTGATCATTGATTGGCCAATCAGTGATCACATGCAGAGTAGTAAGCAAGATGTCACTTCAGACATCATTGCTTACTACGTGTGAAATCTGTTAATGATCACAGAGGTCACATGGTACAAGACTATTCACAACGGCCTTGTACCATGTGACAAGCTGTGACCAATCACAGCTCACACAGTATTTCTCAATGGCTGCAAGAATGCAGCCAGAGAGAAGGAGAAATGATTGCTTTTACAGCCTTTATGGATGTAAAGGCAATCAGTGTAAAAAAAAATAAAAAATCTTCATCGACCCCCACAAGTAGTACAGTGTCACCATAGTGACACTGTACTACTTGTGGGGGTTAATGAAGATTTTTTTTTTTTTTTAACACTGATTGCTTTTACACCCATGAAGGCTGTAAAAACAATCATTTCTCCTTGCTAGGGTGAGCATATGTAAAAAAACCCCAATAAATAATAATATAAAAAAATAAAATGAAATGAAAAAAAAAAAAAAGTTCAATTATAATTTTTGGTTTTAAACTAATTTGGGTTATTTTTTTTACTAAAAAGATAACTAAATAAATTTTGGCCAAGATGTATGATGAAATATTATTTATTTGCAAAATTTTATAAGAAAAACACTGTTTTTCAAAATTTTTTGACTTTTTCATTTATATAGGAAACAAAATAAAAATCCCACTGGTGAATAAATACGACCAAAATAAAGCTGTATCTGTCTCAAATAAATGCTAAAAAAATTCATACGGGTACAGTGTTGCATGACCGTGCAATTGTCATTCAAAGTGTGATAAAACTGAAAATTGGCCTGCACAGGAAGGGGGTAAAAGTGTCCAGACTTGAAGTGGTTAAAAGAAACACAAAAGTAGCCATAACCTCTACAGTGCTTCATCTGCAAAAATGAAAAATGAAATATGAATGGCAATATACACACACCTCCTATATGATCATAACTTACACTTTAGAATCCAATGTTTCCAATGTAAAAACTCCCACTATATATGCTAACTTGTATGCAAAAACACAAACTAGGTAACAGCAGAACAAGTTGATCAGCAAGATCTTTTAGAAAACTGACTAAAAATTATATAAATTCAACCATGTCTAAGAAACTAGAGCTGATGCAGTCTAGCCAATGATATTTTCTGAATCAGCACCCCATAACCTCAAGAATAGGCCTAAAAAGTAAGTCACCCAAAAAAATGATGTGCAAATAATGACAGGGAAATCTGAAGTTATACTTGGCTTTGCTGCTTGCAGCTCCTGTTCCTTATTACTGGCCCAGCGCAATGATGGACAGCCTTATTCATTAATAATGAGGTAGATGAAGCAAGAGAATGGATGTCATGCGCAACTTGTTTTTGTTTCATAGTTTAGAGGAATCTTAGCTTGGGGACTCTTAGGATGCTTTAAAAAGATTTTGAGCATATGTGCAGGCAGCTTTAAGTATCAGCTGTAAATGACTGCTTGTGAAGTAGAAGATTTCAATAAAACACATTTATTATAAAATAAGGCAGAAAAAAACTTTACTTTACAGTACTTACAGATTACAGTACTTTGTAATCCTCCTTGGGAAGCGGTGGGATAATGAAGGTCTGCAGCAAATACGGAAAATTTTCAACAAATTAAAAAAACACGCTTAATCCAACAGTTTCAACCAGATAAAGGGTTACACAAAATTAAAAAATAGCAGTATTAGACATGTGTGATTCATTTAGTTTGGATCTTTCAGACAAAAATGTTGTTTTCAGAGATTCAGATGTATCCGAATCTATGAATGGACAACTAATCCAACAAATTTCTAACAAAATTAAATATTGCATTTGTTTCATTCGGATGACTTCACATGATACAAATTTAGTTTGGGCTCATGGGGAAATAAATAAAATGTTCAGATTCATTCAATAATTCAGATTTGGATAATGAAGGGATCTGAGCTTCATTCCCTTCGTTAATTTGGATAATATTGACTGGTGTCATGTGCATCCTATCAGCTCATGCCATTTCTCTTGGTGGTCTGGACTAGCACCCGGAAATATCAAATCTGTCTGATTCAAATCCATCTAATTTGATAATATATCAATTAAATAGCAATCCTCTTTAAAAACTGCAACATTTTTTAAACCGACCTGGACCAATGAATCTATGAAACTAATGTTGAAGATACAAAATTAATCCTGGAATGTGAATAGGTTCAACATAATGAATATGACAAAACAAAATTTTTAAATTAACAAATGCATCCGCAATGAACCAGAAATTTCGGCCATGCAAAAGTCTAAGTAGTACAAAAGAATCAAAGAGTGCACAGATCTCACGCAACAAAAATGGTAACATTTATTGAATAAAAACAGTTGCAACTCACTGCATGAACAGTGCATATCAGGTTAGAGGGGTAGAGGTGAACAGTCCAGTAGTAAGGTGCATGGCATAGATAGAGGCGGGGCTGAGGTTTTTTTGCAGTTGCCAATTCTGTAGACTAGACCTGTTATGTTTAAACACAGGTTTACTTGAAGTGAGAAGAATCTGTTCACTAGAGACAAGATTACAATTCTAGGACAGCATTTGTCAAAACAGGATTAGGAGGAATTTATGGGGCTATTAACATAGCCTTTTCTGTAATTAATATTATTTTTTTATGGCAGGGATTAACTTTCTTGAAGCAGTAAGTGCTGTTTACTTAAGAATCATCATCCGTAAATATCTGGAGTTTTAAAACTAAATTTTAGAACATAATTAACAAAATGTATTTAGTTTAGTACATTGAATTCCAAATTGAGAAGTTCAACTTAATGGGCATCAGTAATTTTTTGAAACAATAAAATATCTAAGTATGTAAATTCATTTTGCGGCAATCCCATCCAAGGGACCACTGACTGAAAGCAACACTAGTTAGATTTAAAAACATGATCCTTTCCTGTCCATAGATGGATGCATTATGACCAATTATGAACTCATCTGGACGTATTCAATAAGGCTAGAAGCAATGATCATGTACAGAGCCATTTGATTCCCTGTGCTAAGAACAGCCAGGCAATGCGCCAGTAATTCACATGGCCGTGATTACTAACAGGATATATATGTGCATTCTTATTAATGTATTAAAAGAAGGAGGTCTTTAAATAGTTAAAAATATCTAGCCAGTGTCTAAAACCTGTGACCAAATTTTGTAAGAACCAAATAACTTAATATGTGGTCACCTAAACATTGTAATAAAATAATTTACCAAACAATAATTCAACCCATCTAAGTTCACAAAAAGCTATTTTCTGTTAAATAGACCTTGACTTTGCCTAAAAACACAAGTAATTTTTTTATTTCATTGTTTAATTACTCAAGCTGTGCTTAATTTGCAATTTCAAACAACCTAAACAATACTCTTACATTAATTATCTAAACAAAGAACAAAGTGAAGTATTTTGGTGAACTTATTATTTTGTTGCAAGCTATGATTTGCTTATGGATATATTTTGATCATATTAATAAGGTCACTGGTATCTCTTTTGAAAACATAAATGAGATTGTCTTTGTATTTGAATGGTTTGCAGAAATAGTCCTCTATAGTAATTAGCATGTATTTACATAAAAAATGTTGATAGGGTAGGACTTACAGGGATAAACAATGCAAACAGTTAACAGAACATTGGATCTTATTTTAAATACCTTGAAAGAAAATGTGTACAACTTTGTATTTCTCTAGTAGAATTCAGATTCTATGATTCTATTGGTCACTTTTCTTGTACATATTTGAAAAAAGAAGATAGGTCAGGCTAAAGTTTGCATCTTTTAGTTTTTATGCAATAGGTTTTCTGTATTTAGAACCTATCTCCAAACAAAACTCATTTTTTATGTGCTTGAGGTTTTTTTTTGCTGCCTGTGTTCCCAGTTGGGAAATTTGACTAGTGTCAGACAACAAAAAGTAAGGAAAGCTCTCCCCATTTCCTGTCTATTAGAAAGCTTCTGTCTGTTCTGGGAAAATTTCACTTCATTTCCTATCCATTTGGGGTGTGTGGGTATGTGTGTGTGTGTGTGTGTGTAACAGGAACACAAACAGCAGCACATACAAATTTTACAGTAGAAAGATGATAATTTGGAATCACCATCAGGCAGGTTTACCTTTACTTCTTGTTCACCAAATCTATAAATTATGAAATGTAATATTTCTCTGCTATGATTTGGTAAATTAAGAGTTCTTTCCCGGATGTGGAAGCTTAAACACAACAACAGAAATGTATTGGTAAATAGTATGAAGGTCTGAGCACATTCGAGGCCGGCTCCAGGGATGGACGCGCTGTGGGATACTCTACGTCCACCGGCCAGCACAGACATGGCTCACTCAGCCCCAGGGGAATTTAACTGATCGGCATAACAGATAAGGGTCATGGTACCCTCTGCACACCATGACACCGCCACAAAGCTCTGGGACAGCCAGAGAAGCTTACTAAATTCTTCCCTGCTGTCACCACATGCAGCCAAGATGGTGCCGGCTGCATGATAAGCAGCCCCATCACCTATGAGGGAGACATCTCCATGCAGCACCTGGACCCCAGGCTCAAGACACCACTATACCCAGGAGACCTGGGTGAGTCCTCTCCTCCCCTGTCTCCCACTACCAACAGCCTTGCTAAATCCAGGCCCAGACTGGATACCGACTCCACTCCTGACAGACAGCCTTCCTTTCCACATGTGCTATCTAACAATACTACTCCATCTTTAATTGAATCTTGTCCTGCTTCTGACCAACCTATCACTGAAATCTCCATGAAAAACATGCTTCTTTCCCTGCGACAAACACTGCACAACAACTTGACACCGTCACTATCCCAAATCTCAAGCGTGGTACAAAAACAAGAACACCGTATACGCCATATTGAGAACAAAATGGGAGAAATGTTTACAGCGCATAATGAGCTTACACAGACCATGAAGCTGATATCGAACAAATGAACCTTAAACTGGCGGACCTAGAAGACCGCTCCAGATGCAACAACATTAAATTTTGCGGTATCCCCGAATCCATCACAAATGATACTATAGTTCCACATATCCAACAATACATGAAGTACCTCATTCCTTCACTCACAGATGTGGAACTTGCCATAGATCGAGCACACTGAATACCCAAGCCATCATTCCTGCCAGCCGCAATACCCAGAGATATACTGGCGCGCATACACTTTTACCACGTAAAAGAGAAAATAGTGTCAGCTGCCAGAAATCCTACTTCAGTCCCAGCATCACACGCGAATATAAAATTATTTGCTGATTTATCAAAGGCCACACTCCTTAACCACAAAAAACTTGTCACTATAACCAAAGCACTGTGGAATCACAAAATCGGCTACCAATGGGGCTTCCCCACAAAGCTTACCGTCAAACACCACGGAAAGATCTACACCATCAAAAATCTAGAAGCAGGCATTGAACTCCTGAAAACTTGGAACATCATACCTGTGGACTCCCACCAATCCACCTCCAACAATACGCAGCAAATGGATGCAGAGTGGTCCTGACCCGCCACCTACTCATACCATCAAATACCCATTATCCTGGGCACAGCCCCTCAATCCACCAATTGCTGGCACATGGCCCTTCATCGAATATTTCTAAGCCTCAAGTTATTTTTTGACATGACTTCTTCCACGAGTCATGCCTGTTCATACCCCTCTGTTACGAATGAGCAAGATATGCTACCCATGTTACTTGTGTTTTCCACAATTTCTTTTTACCCTTTTTACCCTTCTTCCCCTCCTGCATCACCAGTCAACCAAGTCAACTCATCTCCCTACTAAAACCTCCACCACACAATGGGAAACACCTCCAGATCCAGCGACCAAACCGAAACCATACTACCACACTTGTGAAAGACCACTACCTACGACCACAGAAAACTCGCCGCACTCAACAACCTAAGAAACAACTCTTCTACTCATCAAAACCAGTCAACAATCAACAAAATGATTATTCTATCATCCTTAAATGTCCGGGGTCTAAACTCCCCTTATAAGAGGTCCCTATTCATGAAAGAAGCTCGCTCACTACATGCCGACATGCTTTTCCTGCAGGAAACACACTTCGCCTCCACCAAAATTCCTAAATTCCATATGCAGCACTTCTCTCATTTATACATGGCAACGGGGGGCGTGTCCAAGATGGCGACCGGACGAGTCGCATGACCTGGAGCTCCGGCGGCACACATCACCATCCACCGGCATCCAGGTCGTATAGGAGGGCAGGGGGGAGCGGGATACTCACCCGTCCCTACTGCATCACGGTTGGGCAGCTTAAGGCTCTTCTGGCGCCGTTCTGAGGCGGCGATCCGGTGCGGCCTGTTGCGGGCGAGTGGAGCCGCGGAGCCCTCCTGTGCATGACGGGCCGGCTGGCGGTGGTGTGACGGTTGGTGCAGGAGTAGGAAGGGGGAGGACTGGCCGCCCCCCCTCCCGCTCGTTCTGCGGAGACCTGGCTTGTTGTCCCTCTGTGCCTGTCAGGACGTTCCGGAGGAGCATCAGTGTCACCTTCCCTCCCCCCCATATGTGATACAGGGGTGGTGAGGCTTAGTGCGGCCTAGTGAGCCCAGGACCTCTCCCATCATAGCACAGGCTGGGTGCGATCCCATTTAAGGGAGGATCACTAGCCAAGCACACGTACCTCCTCCCACAGACAACTACCAGCATTCCAGGATCCATCAGGACATCCCCCACACAAACCCAGGGAACACCGGCATATTGTGGAGACCTTGCTATAGCCCATACAGCAGGAAGCTGTGCTGAGGTTAGGCCTACGATCGATACATCCCTTACAGATTCATATAAGGGGAAGGCAGCGGTAATCACTGTGTGAGGGACCGCCGAGCGGCACCACTAGCACTCCACTGGTCAGGCACGCCCAGAGTGCGGAGTCTAAGCCCCAGGGTACTTGTTCACCAGGGCCCCTGATGGTGGGGATGGACTTGTAGTACCCCGAGACCAGGTCGCCTCTACTGAGCACACCTGTCAGTGGTAGTGGTGTTCGCCAGGGGTTCCAACCAGGGAGAGCCAGATGTGAGGAGGTCGGGAGAACCCGATGGGATGGATGGATGGATGGCGGAGCAAGTGCGTAGTCAGACAGGCCGAGTCGGTAATGTAGAGGACGGTAAGGTACAAGGGAGCAGGCCGAGAATCGTCGGGTCACACGCCAGGTCAGCAACAGGAGGTCAGATCTAATAAGGGGCATCCAGGGAGAGAGGTCAGGCAAGCAAGGGTCTGGGCAGGAGAAATCAGCAAGGTCAAGAGTAATCCGGGTCAAATAACTTACTAGGCACAGGTACAGGAACACAGGAAGCAGGTAAGACCAGAAGGCAACGAAATGACAGCTCAGGGACCTTTAAATATCCCGCCCTGCGCTGCCATTGGTGCCCAGCGGGCGGCCGCGGCTTCTACTGCGCATGCGCGAACTCGAACGCCGCGGCCGGCTCGGACCTAGTGCCCGTGTACTGGGTGGAGCAGTGCGCCTGCGCCGGGCCCATCGCGGCGGGGATCGAGGAGATCCCTGACATTGCCCCCCCCCTACGGGCAACCTCCGGATGCCGACCCGATCTCTCCACCACGGGTGATCACAAAGAAACCCCCGGACAAGCCTAGGTGCATGGACATTATGGGCTGGTTCCCACGAATTGTCCTCAGGGCCGTAGCCCTTCCACTTGATGAGAAATTGGGTCTGGCCCCCCCTTCGTCGGCACTTCAAGATTGCCTCCACCTCGAATTCTTCTTCCTCTTCAACCGTTACGGCCTCCGGGGGCCTGGATTCCCGTTCCGGGAAGGCATCAGGGACTACTGGTTTCAACAGGGACACGTGGAAGACAGGGTGGATCTTGAGTGTCTCGGGGAGAACAAGTTCATAGGCCACCTCATTGACCATCCGTTTGATGCAAAAAGGGCCTATAAATTTAGGTCCCAACTTCTTTGACGGGCAGAGCATCCTCAAGTTTGACGTAGCCAGCCAAACCTTCTCTCCGGGCTGCAACACCAGATCCCCTCTTCGCTTCCTATTAAAAGCCCTCTTGTAGTCTTCTTGGGCATGACGGATGGCTTCCTGTAGTTTCCTATTGTTGGAGGTGAAGAAGGTCAGTGCATCCTGTGTCGCTGGAATCGGGCATTCCGGGACCAAGTCCGGGAGGAAGACAGGGTGAAACCCATAGTTGGCGAAGAACGGGGACTGCCCAGTTGCTGAATGGCAAGCGTTGTTGTACGCGAATTCTGCCAAAGGGAGGAGTGGCACCCAGTCGTCCTGAGAGAATGATGTGTAGCATCGAAGGTATTGCTCCAGGGTCTGATTGGTCCTTTCGGTCTGGCCATTGGTCTGAGGGTGAAATGCCGAGGAAAGGGACAGCTTGATATCCAGGGCTTTGCACAATGCCCTCCAAAACCGCGAGGTAAACTGCACCCCTCGGTCCGAGACAATGTCTTCGGGAACCCCATGCAGTCTAACGATCTCTCGAATAAAGACTTGCGCCGTCTCGGCTGCTGATGGAGTCTTCCGTAAAGGGATGAAATGGGCCATCTTGGACAAGCGGTCCACGACCACGAGAATTGCTGTGTGGTCCAGTGAAGGTGGAAGCTCGACAATGAAGTCCATGGAGATTTTCTGCCAGGGCCGTTCAGGGATGGGCAATGGACGTAGCAGGCCCCACGCCTTATTTCTTGAAGGCTTGTTCCGCTGGCAGATGGCACAGGAGCCCACGTAGTTCTTACAATCCTTGGCCATGTCCGGCCACCAGAAGGAACGTCGGAGAAGTTCCAGGGTCTTGACCGGCCCGAAATGTCCTGCCAGTGGATAGTCATGGCAATGTCCCAAGACTAAGGTTCGGGCATCCTCCGGCACCACAATCCGGTCCTCCCTCCATAGGAGTCCCTCCTTGTTCTGGAGGGGAGCCCCATCGGGGGTGGACATTGCTGTGGACGCTCTCAGGATCTCGGAGCGAAGGTTTGTCTGAAGGGCCAAGAAATTTCCTGCAGGAAGAATAGTGTCGGGCACTGGAATCTCCTTGGTGTCCTCGTACATGCGCGACAACGCGTCAGGCTTTGTGTTTTTCGAGCCGGGCCTGTATGTGATGTGGAACTGGAACCTCGAGAAAAACAATGCCCATCTTGCTTGGCGTGGGCGTAGGCGTTTGGCCGTCCTCAGATATTCCAGGTTCTTGTGGTCCGTGAATATCAGGATGGGATGGGAGGCACCTTCCAGCAGGTACCTCCATTCTTCTATGGCGGTTTTGATAGCCAGTAGCTCGCGATCCCCAATGTCGTAGTTCCTCTCCGCAGGGGTAAGTTTCCGTGAAAAGAATGCTACTGGGTGAAGTAATTCCTTGGCGCCCTTCCGCTGGGAAAGGATGGAGCCCACCGCGTTTTCAGATGCATCTACTTCTAAGATGTAGGGCAGGGAGGCATCGGGATGACCCAGAATGGGTGCCGAGGTAAATAACCTTTTTAGTGCTTCAAAAGCTTCCTGTGCCTCGGGCGTCCATCTGAATCGCGTCCCAAGCTTGGTTAACTGAGTGATGGGGGAGACCAGACCCGAGAAGTTCTTGATGAACTTCCGGTAGAAATTTGCGAACCCAATAAAACGTTGGACACCTTTCCTGTCCGTGGGTTCAGGCCAATCTAGGATCGCTGAGACCTTCTGAGGGTCCATCGCGACCCCCGTGGTGGAGATAATCAGACCCAGAAATGTAACGCTAGCCTGTTCAAAGCAGCATTTCTCTGCTTTAGCGTACAACCCGTGCTGCCGCAACCGCCCCAACACCTTTGTTACATGTACCCTGTGCTCCCCCAGGGAGGATGAAAAAATCAAAATGTCGTCTAAGTAGACAATGACAAAGATGTCCAGGAAGTCCCTAAAGATGTCATTTACAAAGTGCTGGAAGGTGGCCGGGGCATTGCACAACCCGAAAGGCATGACTAGGTATTCAAAATGGCCGAAACGGGTGCGGAAGGCCGTCTTCCACTCATCCCCCTCCCTTATGCGAACCAAATTGTAGGCTCCCCTTAAGTCCAACTTGGTAAACACTACTGCAGCTTTTAGGCTCTGGAATAATTCAGGTACCAGTGGTAATGGGTAACGATTTTTAATTGTGACCCTATTCAGCTCCCGATAGTCAATGCATGGCCTCAAAGTCTTGTCCTTCTTTTCTACAAAGAAGATCCCTGCACCTGCTGGGGAAGTGGAGGGACGGATGAATCCCTTTCGGAGGCTATCCTCAATATAGTCCTTCAGGGCCCCTAATTCTAACTCAGAAAGGGGAAAAATTCGCCCGAACGGAATTTCAGAACCGGGCAACAGATCAATAGGACAGTCTTATGGGCGGTGGGGGGGTAGAGCATCTGCTCCCCGTTCACTGAACACATCAAGAAACTTATGGTAGGCTGCAGGAATCACTTGTTTTAGGCTGTCATCCCCTTCAGAGCACAGGAGGACCTGGGGGACCTCCGGGCCCGAAGTTCGACACAGTTCCCGACAATATGGGGAAGGGAACGAGACAACCCCAGTCTCCCAGTCAATTTGGGGGTTATGGGCCCGCAACCAAGGGAGCCCCAGAATGACTGGGAAAAGGGGTGATGCAATAGCATCCAGGCGGAGGAGTTCCCGGTGCTGACCGGCAATGGAAGTCACAATGGAAGGGGTCTCCTGGTTAACTACTCCTGACTTTATCCGGGAACCATCAGCCAAAAAGATGTGAAACCCCTTCTCCTTTGGGCGGAGGGGAATACCCTGCTGGTGAGCAAAATTGATATCCACAAAACAGCTGCATGCCCCCGAATCAACTATGGCCGTCACCTCCACGGTCCTTTCTGAAAGCTGAAAGGAGAGGGGAACAACTAAGTACTGGGACGGATTCATATTGCCAACAGATAATGAAGATGAGGTGAACTTACTCAGTTTCTGCGGGCAGGAACGCACCATGTGACCAGCTTCGCCGCAGTACAGGCACAGATTCTGGGAGCGTCTGCGCTGGCGTTCCTCAGGCGATAGTTTAGGCCGAGCCAGGCCTAGCTGCATGGGTTCGGGAGCATCTTCAAACGGCAGGTTCTGGATGCTTGGCCTAGTATGTTGACTGGATCCCTGAAATGACCCCCAGAGATTTCCGCGACCCTGACCAGACCTCTCCAATCTGCGCTCCCGTAGTCTACGGTCAATTTTGATGGTGAGTGCAATCAAGTCCTCTAATGTCTCAGGCACCTCCACCCGGGCGAGCTCGTCTTTCAGAGCCTCTGATAGGCCCATACGAAACTGGTGCAAAAGTGCGAACTCGTTCCAACGAGTGTCACCCATCCAGCGCCTAAAGTCAGAGGCGTATTCCTCAGCCGCCCGCCGACCTTGTCGGAGTGCGTATAGTGTGGCCTCGGCCGAGGCTGCCCGTTGTGGGTCATCATATAGGATGGCCATAGCGTTAAAGAAGCTGTCGACCGTAACCAGGTGAGGGTCATTGTTTCCCCTTAGTCGGTGGGCCCAGTCTTGGGGTTCACCCTGCAACAGGGAGACAACAAACCCCACTTTCACTGACTCTGTCAAAAAGGTCCGTGGCTGTAGTTCAAAATAGAGCAGACAGGAGTCACGGAATGACCGAAAACGTGTGCGATCCCCATGGAAGCGCTCGGGTAAGGGTACTCGGGGTTCCGCCATAGGGAGTGATGTGGGAGGCCCAGGGGCCGGCTCGTGGGCTGCTGCGACCGGTGGTACAGGAGCCGGGGCCTGTGAAACAGGGACAGATATGGTGCAGGCCTGAAACCGATTCTCGATCTGCAGACATCTGTCCTGTAAAGTGTTTACAGCTTGCGTCAGGGTAGCCAGGTGCCTGCAAACCTCGTCCAACGGGGAGAGTCCTCCTTGAGGCTCAGTCATGGCCTTCTGGTACTGTGAGGGACCGCCGAGCGGCACCACTAGCACTCCACTGGTCAGGCGCGCCCAGAGTGCGGAGTCTAAGCCCCAGGGTACTTGTTCACCAGGGCCCCTGATGGTGGGGATGGACTTGTAGTACCCCGAGACCAGGTCGCCTCTACTGAGCACACCTGTCAGTGGTAGTGGTGTTCGCCAGGGGTTCCAACCAGGGAGAGCCAGATGTGAGGAGGTCGGGAGACCCCGATGGGATGGATGGATGGCGGAGCAAGTGCGTAGTCAGACAGGCCGAGTCGGTAATGTAGAGGACGGTAAGGTACAAGGGAGCAGGCAGAGAATCGTCGGGTCACACGCCAGGTCAGCAACAGGAGGTCAGATCTAATAAGGGGCATCCAGGGAGAGAGGTCAGGCAAGCAAGGGTCTGGGCAGGAGAAATCAGCAAGGTCAAGAGTAATCCGGGTCAAATAACTTACTAGGCACAGGTACAGGAACACAGGAAGCAGGTAAGACCAGAAGGCAACGAAATGACAGCTCAGGGACCTTTAAATATCCCGCCCTGCGCTGCCATTGGTGCCCAGCGGGCGGCCGCGGCTTCTACTGCGCATGCGCGAACTCGAACGCCGCGGCCGGCCCGGACCTAGTGCCCGTGTACTGGGTGGAGCAGTGCGCCTGCGCCGGGCCCATCGCGGCGGGGATCGAGGAGATCCCTGACACACTGCATCTACACAGCAAAAATCAGTGCCTCCCCTGTTTTGCCTATCCTCTCAAGCACGCGCAGACGTACAGTGCAACTTAGGGCTTGTTTCCCACTACCTATCCCTATTTTCACTTTCCAGTTTTGGGGGACCCAGTTTGACCCCAAAGAAAATGGCAATATAATACCTTGAGCCTTGACACACGTAGGTGGGGCTACGCAATCATAACCAAGAGTCGCCGCTGACATGGGGAAAGCAAATAGGAAAGCTGCCACTCCTCGCTCCAGATCCCCTCGCCGTACAGGTGGTTTGGCTAATCGCAGCATTCCGGAATTATTCCGATCTTACACTCCGGATCAAGCAGAATCATCCGCCCTTGCATCCCCACTACATTCGCCTGCAAAGGAGATTTCCTCACAGTCTTTGAGTTTGACAACAGCTACCACAACTGGACGTTCCGAACCTCCCCATCTCACCATAGGGGATTTGAAAGCGGTAGCATCAGATATTAAAGAGACTCTTTCTGCGGCAATAGCTGAGTTACATATCGACATACAGGCAGTAGCCCATAGGCTGGACGCAGTAGAAGATAAAGTTAGTATGCAAGGTCTTGCTATTCATGATATGCGCAAGCAGGTTGACACGCACACCATGCACTTAAGAGAGCTCGATCGTCACATCGAAGACTTGGATAATAGTGGAAGACGACACAATTTAAGGGTGCGTGGTGTACCAGAAGCAATAGAGCCTGGCCAACTTGCCCAAGCTCTTCTATCTATCTTTAATGATCTCTTAGAAAGACCGCATGAATCCCCAATTGAGATTGAACGCCGCAGAGATACTGACCCACCGAGAGATATAGTTTGCTGTCTAGTCGACTTCCGACTTAAAGAGGAAATACTACGCAGAGCTCGAGACAAACAACGCTTGTTATACCAGGAAATGGAAATTAAACTATTTCAAGACCTCTCCCATCTTACCCTACAACGCAGGAAAGACCTGCGCCCTTTACTAGATCCACTTCGCTCTAAAGGTATCGCCTACCTTTGGAAGTTCCCGTTTGGTCTCTCTGCAACACATATGGGGAGATCAGCTCTCATGAGATTTCCGGAAGATCTTGCACCATTCTGTGAAACCTTGAATATCCCATTACCGCACATTCCAAATTGGTCCAGTGAATCTCTTCTACAATCGCAGTCAGATGAAGGCCCTATGGAAGCACAATCTACTGGCCTCTTGATCGGAGAAAGGCGACGCAAGTCAACACATCAAGCCTCAACTTCCCCAGTACGTAGAAGGCTTATTACTGGAGACAGTCTACCAGCATCACCTGCACACCGCAAGGTGCGCCATCACTGACTTCTCCCCGTTATCACTTATCAATGCTCATGAGTATAAACACCCCTGCAATCCGAGGCTGATCTTCTAGTGGATCGAGTATGTGTTGTTTTTTTTTATCCATGGTTCCTTTATATGTCATATCTAACATCTCTGGTACTCCTGAAGTCTGGACTTAAGGGTATGTGTATCGCATCACATTGTCAAAATTCTTACGTATATTATTTCTCAGTTGTATATATTTGTTTTGCTGGCATATAATTGCTGAGGTACCCTCGTTCGTGGTATTGAAGAGCTAGGTTGGGATAAGCCTACTGAAACCCATGGTTGTGTCCCTGCTAGTATTGAAGCTTAGTTATTAGCTTTGTAAGTAAAGGCCTAACATATCACATAACGAACCCTGCCGGATACAGGAGCGAAGATATGGTTGGGATCCAGGGACACAGGCTAAGCCCTTGTCTGGGCTGTTGCCTGCTTCTCTGAATCCCAATGTACTGAGAACATGGTACAGTTGGAGGGGGAATCTCTATGATCCTACTATTTGTATCTTAACACCTTGGTTTTCAAAAGTTCTCTGTCATGACCTTGAGGACAAACTTTCTATAAGCCTTGAATTGCTTAGGGACTAGCCTTTACACTTATATGTACTGTCTTTAATTTGGCAAGGGATAGCAGCTTATACAGATCAATATCGCACTGAGAGGCATATTTCACTCCTACTGTATCCTAAGAAATGATGCCGTAATATGGATTCATGAGATTCCATACCACCTTCATGTACCGTTATACATACTTACCTCTGACCCTTATCTTATAGTTGGATCAATGTAGACAATATATTAATATTTTACTCGCACTATTCCTTCGCTCTCCTTAAATTATTTGCTTCCTACATAGCAATTGGAATGCCTTAATATGCAATTTGGTCTCTGTCATGTCACATACCTTCTATCTAGATATGAATACGGTGGTATTTCAGATATGGAAGTTGGGATTGTCCCATTTGATATTTACGTTAATAGTTCACTCCGTGGTCGGGTCCAGTTTGGCGCTAAACATTTAGTTGCTCTGATTTGAAACAGGCTCAGTTTGGGCCACGGATTTTTGGACGCTTTCCCCCCAACATCCTATATCTGTTCCATAAGCAACGGGGTGTTCAGCAATATACAAGATCCCCCGGTTGAGACTAATATTTACATTGTCTTTGGAAAATGGTTTAAGGAGATGTTTGACCCGTGGCCTACATCCAAGATTAGTCATAAGTGATACTGTTGCTACTGTCATGTAATGTTTCATGTAAAGTAGATATCTTTATTCAAAATTGATATGGCATATGATGACCCTCTTCAATTGACTCGATTGTTTACTTAGCATGGTTTATAGTACCTTTCCGGAAAAGACAGATTATAGATTGCATTATGTTTAACCTGTGATAACATAACATATTTAAAGTTAAATTATGCTCTGCGCAAGTGAATTGTACATTTTCAGTATCTGTCCAAATTAATATGTTGTACGTTCATAACTTATAGGTCTTATCCTCTGGCACACATTCACTTCCACTCCTATTATTACACATCATTGTTTATGAGCCTTGTTATGGTCCAAGTGATTACCTACATCATTTTGCTTAATATGCTTTTGCATATAATACTTCTAGCCTGCATCCACCCCCTGCTACACAATACTTATCTCTCATTACAAGTTAGCCACTTCCCACTTACGTTTATGTGTCAAGGACACCTCATGTTGGATTACTTCCCCTCTACACCTTTTATTCAGGAGAGTTAGGCCTCTTTCAGATTATACTGTAAATTACCAATACGGCCGTCTCTGGGTGTGACACCTCTCCGACTATAATTTCAGACTCCCAGACAACATCTTGCTAACAACCAATTTATGGGAGCTGTACTATGAGATAGAGTAGCTGGACTATTCTGCCTCTGGAGTATAGTCTTTAAAGGAAGTTGAAGGAACATAGCTCAATACATACATATGGGTTTATAGGACATACACCTGACACTTCTTTTCTTCTTTGCCAAATTTCTTGAACCTTTTCCTCTATAATTCCGTTTCTATTCCAACATTTCTGAAACTTTATACTAGTCTTTTTCTAGTCTTTATACTATTCTTTATCCCCCCCCATCTCCACCCCTGCCCCCCTCTACCCCCCCTTTTTTTTTTTTCTTTTCTCTCTCTTTCTCCTTCCCCTTTCTTTCCCTGCCTACGTGATACTCATCGGGTACACTTATAGCCCTTAAGCAACCCTTTTGGGTAGATTACATAATGGCTAATAACCACACATCTAACCGGTCAATTCGCACACTCTCCGTGGCCTCTCTTAACGCGAGGGGCCTAAACGTACCTGAAAAACGTTCGCAACTTCTCACTTACATGAAAAGCCTCCGTGCAGATGTGCTCTTTATCCAAGAAACTCATTTTCAAGCAGACCAAGTCCCTAGATTCTCAAATGTTCACTATCCCACGGCATATCATTCAGTTAATGCGGAGGTAAAAGCAAAGGGGGTATCCATTTTACTCTCTAAAACACTTCTGTTTGAACTTACTGAATCGCTCGAGGATCCTGAGGGAAGGTTCATTTTTCTCAAAGGCACCCTCTTTATTAAACCACTTACCTTAGTCAACATTTATAGTCCCAATACAGCACAAGTAGGCTTTTTTCGTAAAATCGCCAAGTTACTTCCTACATTTCAATCGGGTATTTTGATTCTTGGCGGCGATTTTAATGTAGCTCTGAACCCATTGGAAGATACCTCTTCGGGGGTCTCATCTATTCCGTTCCAAGCACTTAAACAAATTAAAATTGAATTGAAAGACCTTCTCCTACATGATACATGGCGTACTCTTCACCCTTCGGACAAAGATTACACCTTTTACTCTGCTCCTCACAAACGCCATTCTAGAATCGACTATTTATTCCTCTCGCAAAAAGATTTATACACCTTGAAGTCTGCCTCGATCGAACCAAAGATCCTTTCGGACCATCACCCGATTATGATAACTTTGCAATTCCTGGATACACCAGGCATATCCAAAATATGGAGACTGGACCCATTTCTCCTTACGGACGCATCAGTTACCCTCCAGGACCCGTGATTCTCTGACAAACTACTTTCAAGAAAATACATCCTCGGAAACGTCCCCTCTCGTACGGTGGGAAGCACACAAATGTGTGATACGTGGACTTCTAATGTCTATCTCGGCTGCGCGAAAATGTATGGCTCAAGCATCATTCAACTCTTTATTGCACAAAGTTCGTACACTTGAGTGCTCACATAAACGATCTATGGCCTTAAGATCCGCTACTGAGCTGGATCAAGCACGTAAACAACTCTGCGAGGTCGTGGAAAAGAAAACTAAACGTAATTTTACTCTTCAACAAAAACTTTTCTATGAACATGGAAATAAGAGTGGCAAATTTCTTGCCCGGGCTTTACAATCTAAAAAGGCTGCTCGGCACGTATATCAGCTCCATTCCAAACATGGACGCCTACTGAAAACATCGTCGGATATTGCGGGGGAATTTGAGGAGTATTACTTTAACCTATATAATTTACCCTTACCGTCCAAACCAACAGGTGATACTAGGCCACGTAAGGACATTATACAGACATTCCTCACACAATATCTTCCTAAATCGATCTCAAGTTCACAAGCAAAAGATTTAGAGGGAGCTCTGACGTTACGGGAACTACAACAGGCTATTACGCAGTTGAAACCTGGTAAAAGTCCAGGACCTGACGGTTTTATCAATTCTTATTACAAGTCTTTTCTTGACGTCTTAGCACTTCCATTTTTTCAGGCCTTCAATTCATTAGACATGCCAGGGCAGTCCATGCGCCATCTTTCTGAGGCTCACATTACGGTTATACCCAAGAGAATAAGGATCACATGTCCCCAGCGAATTACCGACCAATCTCCCTATTGAATGTTGATCTAAAGATCTTTGCCAAGATTCTGGCTAATCGTCTACTACATGTTATAGAATCCATCATATCACCGGACCAGGTGGGCTTTGTTCCGGGAAGAGAAGCCAGAGATAATACAATAAGGGCCATAAATATACATCATTGGTTAACCCAAAATCAACAGTCTGGATTCTTTCTCTCATTAGACGCCGAAAAGGCGTTTGACAGACTAGCATGGGATTACCTAGAGGCAGTTTTGATTGGCATTGGACTGCCTTTGCGCTTTTTGACATTTATTCTGTCTCTATATAAAGCCCCCACAGCGCGAGTGCGAGTGAATGGACACCTTTCAGATTCTTTTCTGATCAGCAACGGGACCAGACAGGGATGCCCACTGTCACCCCTCTTATTCATTCTTACACTGGAACCCTTATTGAATTGCATTAAAGATAATGCTAACATCAAGGGGATTTTGATCAATGGCAAAATACATAAAGTGGCAGCCTTTGCTGATGACATACTACTTTTCCTGACAGACCCACATATCACGATACCTAATTTGTTACAAGATTTCAAATTATTTCAGTATTTGGCTAACTTTAAAATTAACTTTTCTAAATCCCAAGCGCTTAATGTATCATTAAATCCGGATGTGATTAGACAAGCGACATCAAACTTTCCCTTTACCTGGCAACGTGAAGCTATCACCTATTTAGGTATCCAACTACCATCCCATCTTACAGAACTACATGCAAAAAATTTTCTACCCCTCTTACGTAACATCTCTAAAGACCTTCAGACGTGGAATAAACCTTGGTTCTCTTGGTTTGGTAGAGCAGCTATACTTAAGATGAACGTGCTCCCCAGAATATTATATTTACTACAGACGATACCAATTCAATTACCAAATTCGTTCTTTCAATCTTATAAAACGCTCTGCTCCTACTTTCTTTGGTATAATAAACGCCCAAGAATCAGCTTCACCCAACTCACTATGCCCAAGAAGAATGGAGGTATTGGATTACCGGATATTAATCACTACTATAGGTCTTGCCACCTAGCCAGATTAGTAGACTGGACCACGAATCACATTCGTAAGGTCTGGGTTGGTTTAGAGGTTGATTTTCCAAAGATACCACTCTCCACCTCCCCATGGCTGAAAACCTCCCATGTCCCTCCTGAGTTTTGGAAACACCCACTTTATGCTGTAGCTCGCAATTGTTCCAGAAAAAAGAACTTTCTTCCTCTCCGAGCCCTCTCACCCCGATCAAAATGTATCCGGACTTTATTCCAGGGATGTCTCCGACCTTTCTCGCTGGGTATAACCGAGAAGATAACCTAACAGTACGTCAATTCCTCAAAGACTCTAAGCTCTTATCTAGAGAAGACATTACAAAGGCGTGGCCATCCATTACTCTAACGCCTTTGGATGTATAGACAAATCCACCACTTCTTACGTAACTCCCCACATTTAAAGGATTATTCAAGACTGCTTACTGCATTTGAGAAGCTCTGCTTTACAGACCTCCCTCAGAGGCATGTAATATCTAAGATATATTCTTTTTTGGAAAGTGCCAATATATCTCACTCGCAGAAGACCTGTGCAGCCTGGCAGCGTGATCTACAAATTCCAATCTCACCAGAGGACTGGGACTACATTTATGACCACATGCATAAAGGTTCCATATGTGTTTCTACACAAGAAAGCAACTATAAAGTATTTTCCAGATGGTACAGAGTTCCATCTGTGATTCATAAATTTGATCCTAACGTTCCAGATTTATGCTGGAGATGTTTCCAGGCAACAGGTACTCTTCTACATATATGGTGGGAATGCCCGCTGCTGCAGCCCTTCTGGAGAAAAGTTTTGGACATAATCGCACAAGTAACTACATACACCCTAGACTTTACCCCAGCACAATGTCTACTCCATCACTCCTCACTTCCTGTGAGGACTTACCGTAAGTCGCTTGCATTACACATGATAAATGCGGCAAAGCAGTGTATTCCTGTTCATTGGCGATCAGACTATATTCCCACCGTGCGAGAGTGGATTCTTAGGATCAATAGGATCGCGGAAATGGAGGAGCTGATCTCAGTGGCAAAAGAACACCCCGAGCGATTCAGGAAGACTTGGGCTTGTTGGACTCATTTCCAATCTACTGATACTTATCATGGCTTAATGAAAGAATGAGCGAGAAAGATTTGGAGACATGGAAAGCCTCTAGAACTTTCACCTCAGCAATAACTCCATTAATGGACTTTCACTGAATTATACCTCTAATTAAAGATAGAATCTGTTACAGCCAGGCTGATGCTAATGGATGTGATTGGTTTGGTTATGTCTATTTAAATCTAAACCTCATCCTCCCCTCCCTCCCCCTCCCACCCCCCCCTTTTTTTTTTTCCTCTCCCCATTCTCCCTATTTGTCCTCTATGTCCCCTCCCACCTCATTATGATATTACATTTCATTTTCGTCCTCCATTCTCACGCTCATCTCTTTCTTTTCTTTTCTTTCTCTCTTTTGCACCCCCTTTTCTCATATTCTAACTAGCTATACTTTTCATAAGGTACGGAACACTCATAGATATACAGATGTAACAATATTCCACAACACTAACCCACACTTTTCAGACATGGAAACATAAGACATATATGCCTTGAGATGATACTTTTGTCTACCACTTCATTGTCCTGTTATTTGAACTCTCCCTACATAGAGACTAGTGTATACCGTAATTATCTAAAGTACATACTGTTATCAGTACTGCTATGGTTACATCTTTTACATCTGCCTTACTGTGGGACTTCGTCTCATGATGATCTACAATTTATTCTAATGTCCTGATCCCGTCTGCGTTACGGGAGAACATGTAAGAGGATGTGCACGGACTGCGATCCATATCTGTCTATAACTTGTTTTACCTTTCATACTTCAACAAAACTTTTTTGGAAAAAAAAAAGAAAATACATGGCAACAAATCCCAAGAAAAAGAATGGTGTCATTACAGCTATAAAAGACTCTCTCCGATTCCACCACATCTCAGAAATAGCAGACCCTCAAGGCCACTACCATATCCTGATCTGCAAAATCAACAAAATTCTATATACCCTGGTCAATGTCTATGGTCCTAACACCAACCAACTCCAATTCTACAACAAACTTCAGTCAGTCATCTCCTCCCAAAAACAAGGCAGACTTCTCATTGGCGGAGACTTCAACATTTTTGGCAACCCACTTCTGGACTCTTCCTCCAAAAAACACTCCCCCAAACACAACTTCAACCATTGTTTGCACAACTACACCTATTACTCCCCTTCCCATCTATCCTACTCCAGAATTGACTTTTTCGTCACAGACAAATGGACCCTACAGCATGTAACATCCTCAAAAATCGGCACCATAACATGGTCAGACCACGCTCCAATCAACATTACCCTTGACAACCATGAACATTCCTGGATCCCTCGAATTTGGAGACTGAATTTGGCACTACTGAAGAACTCAGACCTAAAAAAACGTATATTGGATGCACACAACCTGTTTTTCGATCTTAATGACACACCAGATATCTCCATACCAACATTATGGTCCACTTACAAAGCATACATGAGAGGTATTCTCATACAATTAAACTCCCACATCACCAAACAAAGAACCCAATATCTACCTCCCTCACCTCAGACAGGAATAAACTTAGAGCCATCCTACTTTACCAATACGACCTTAATCTACAAAAAATGACGGCAAAATTCTATTCCATAGGCAACAAAGCAATTTCCCTACAAACTAAAATAATCAAACAAAGATGCCTAAAATCCAAAATATCCTTAATCCAACACCCAACGACTCATACCTCGCTCACAAATCCACAACAAATAGCCAACGCTTTTGCAATATACTACCAGAATTTGTATAATCTTAAAAATGACCCAGATACTGCCCAGCCAACACTTGCATCCAATTTCTACACACAACCAAACTTCCCCAACTTTCCCCATCTCAACTCACCAATATCTCCATTCCGATCTCTCCTACAGAAATAGAAAAAATCATTAAAACACTCCCACTTAAGAAATCCCCAGGAAACGACGGTTACACTAACGAATTTTACAAACAATTCGCTTCTGACCTTTCACCCTAGCTGACCAAACTCTTTAATTATACTGCCTCTACAGGTACATTTCCCAAAGAAATGTTACAGTCTATAATCACGACTATACCAAAACCTGGCAAAGATCCACAACTTGTCTAGAACTATAGACCAATATCATTACTAAACACAGACATAAAACTTTATGCAAAAATAATAGCCCAAAGACTCCTCCCCTATCTCCTTGTATTAATACATCCAGAACAAGTTGGATTCATCCCAAGCCACCAAGCACCCAGCGCAACTAGAAGACATATCTCTTCTCCACAACCTAGAACTCACCAAAACAACCCTCCCTACTATTATCCTTAGACGCAGAAAAGGCATTCTACCGAATACACTGGCAATTTCTGCAATTAACCCTACACAAATTCAGCATAACAGGCTGGATGTTGTCAGCCATTCTATCCCTCTACACTAACCCATCAGCCAGAGCTCTAACAGATGGAACATTATCAGATCCATTCAACATCACAAACAGCACTAGACAAGGCTGCCCATTATCCCCCATAATATTTACATTGCTCATTTAACCCTTAGCTTCTAAACTCAGAGACAACCCAGCATTTACTGGAATCAAACACCTCAATACAGAACATAAAATAAGTCTATTCGCAGATGACATCATACTAATGGAAACCAATCCAAGCAAGTCCCTACAAACGATTTGCACACACCTCCAAAACTACTAGAAAGTTTCCTACTACAAACTTAACAAGCCCAAATCCTCAATTTTAAATCTCCACACACCATTTCAAACACTATTAGCCAAACAATTTCCCTTCTCTTGGGAGAAACACAATATCCCCTACCTAGGAATCAAACTCACCGCAACAACAGATCAATTATATTCCTCAAACCACAAGATACTACTCCACAAGAAATAGCCTCACTACATACCTCAACACTTTCCAAATTGGAAAGAGTAGCGACTTTGAAAATGTATATCCTGCCAAAGAGCCTATACATATTCTGCACACTTCCCATACCCATCCCCAGCACCGTCTTCTCTAAACTACAAGCGACTTTCTCTATCTTCCTCTGGAACTCTAAAAAACCCAGATGCACCACAAATCTCCTAATACGCCCGACATCCAGAGGAGGAGCAGGCCTTCCACACCTAAAATCTGAAATCACACCAAATATACTTTTGGTGGAACCCAACGAAAGAGAAAATCTGGTCCACAATGGAAACCCTCCCATTTCTCCCGCTCATACTACGGAACCTACTCTTAATACCGCCAACATCCCACACCAATTATCAACTAAAACACCCATGTATCCAAGCCTCTATACAAGCCTGGTACGATCTCCTAACTACCAAATTCACAGATACTAAACATATTCCCACCCCAATTAACGTACTACACCTAATTACCCCCTCCCTAAAATTATCCCAATGGGAAAATCATTGCCTAAATAACATAAAAGACCTTTACACAGACCACAAAATAAATTCTTTCCAAACTCTCCAAAATAATTTCAATCTCCCCACCACTGAATATTTCACCTACCTAAGAATAGCTCACTGTTTACAAATGGAAAATATACCCCATTTCACAAAAATCCCTATCACTGCATACCAGTTCTTGACTAAACCACAATACCCGGGTAAGGGTATTTCCACCTTTTACACATACACAATAAACTCACAATTCACTCTACAAACTACATCCCTAACTAATTGGGGAAAAATCCTCTCACAACTAATAACAACACAAACATGAAAAAAAGCTTTCAGCATCACCCATAAATCTTTCCGATGCAGCTCTCATTGGGAATCGTACCTAAAAATCCTCCATCAATGGTACCTAACGCCCGTTAAGCTATCCCTATACTACCCAACACACTCTTCCTCATGCTGGAGACAATGCGGAGAAATAGGCTCAACAATTCATATACTATGGTCTTGCAAATCACTTAGATCTTTCTGGAGCAGCATCTTCCAATTGATTTCTGAGCTATCCAACACCTCAATAACCCCAAACTCTGCTCTTGCACTCCTACACATTGGATTTGACAAATTCCTCCACAACTCCCGTACTATTATCATTCACACACTATCGGCAGCAAAATTCAATATTACTAAGCTATGTAATACTAATAAGATCCTTTCCCTCACTGATAACAGACCTTAACTTCCAATGTGAAATGGAAAAAAGATCCGCCTTTAACAACTCCACCCATCATAAATTTAATCCCCAATGGTCTTGCTGGCTACAGAACCCAAACTGTTCTGTAAAATGCTGATAACCTAATTATAAACTTTCCTGACCACTAAACTTAGACTGGATGCACCCATCCTTTCCCTACCTATCCCTCCCTTACCATCCTTCTCCTTGTTTTACATCCCTCCCCGACCACCTACACATCTCAACATGGTTCAAATTACAAATAAGAATACCTCGCACGTCAATGTCATACACACCACTATCAGCCCCAGCCAACTGGTGGGCAACATACCCAATACTATATTGTATTACCATGTATGTTGATGAACCGTATACCCATACCCTGTTATGTTATAAAAATTCTTCAATAAAAATTATTGAAACTAATAGTATGAAGGTGTAAAACTATCAACAATCGATCTAGTTACATAAAATAAACATTACTAAGAAAACTCTAGCATATTACAAAATACACACAGTGAAACAGAGAAGATATAAGACAAACATTTAGATATAAGTGCGAGGGATATATTCCATAATTACCATGGAACTGTACGTAAGGTTCCCATCCTAGTAACTGGTGTTCCAAAATACTTCTCTCTCCATCTAGTGTCTATTGTTATAGGCCTCTCCTCCATTACTTTCAATGGCGTAGCTCTGATTGGGTGGCAAATTTATTCTCTTTCATAGCTGGCTAACTTCAAATCTGTATTTAGCATACACCAACCCCATTAAGGCAAATCTTAGCATACCCTTTTTGGAAATTAAGTATGCCAGTTCATGGCCTTTTCCTGGGAAATTAAGTATTCAAGAAAGGCTTCATTGCATATCTAAATGAGGGATCCTTTGCAGTGAATATTTGTGAAGTCAACTGGGTTCCATTGTCAGATAAACTTACTCTGACACCAAATCATCTGAAAGAGGATTCTCAGCAAAGGAGTGTCAAGATGTCTGGTACACAATTGTATTTAATAGAATATTCCATCTGGCAACTTAATCACTTGCCTACAGGGCACTTATATCCCCTTCCTGCCCAGGCCAGTTTTCAGCTTTCAGTGCTGTCGCAGTTTGAATGAAAATTGCGCAGTCATGCAACACTGTACCCATATTACATTTTTATCATTTTTTTTAGACAGAGCTTTCTTTTGGTGGTATTTAATCATCTCTGGGTTTTTTTTTTGCTAAACAAAACCAAAAACAACTGAAAATTTTGAAGAAAAAATGTTTTATCTTAGCTTTTGTTATAAAATTTTGTAAATAAGTGATTTTTCTCCTTCACTGATGTGTGCTCATGAGGCTGCAGTGATCGGCATTGATAGGCTGTACTGATGGGCACTGATAGGTGGCACTGATGGGCACTGATGAGGAGGCACTAGTAGGTGGCACTGATGGGCATTGACATGCATCACTGATGGGCACTGAAAGGCAGCACTCATATATGGCACTGATACGTGGCCCTGATAAGTGGCACTGATAGGCGGCACTGACTGGCACTGATAGGCGGCACAGACTGGCACTGTTAGGTGGCACTGACTAGCACTGTTAGGCGGCACTGATAGGCAGCAATGACGGGCACTGAGAGGCAGCACTGATGCACACTGATAGGCAGCACTGACTGGCACTGATAGGCGGCACTGACTGGCACTGATAGGTGCCACTGACTGGCATTGGTGGCACTGATAGGTGACACTGAAAGGCAGCTCAGATGGGCACTGATATGTGGCATTGATGAGGCAATGATGGGCACTGGCAGGTGGCACTGATGAGCACTGACAGCTGGCATTGATGGGCACTGACAGGTGACATTGCTGGGGCTACACTGATCATCAGGGTACACTGATCATCAGTGCCCTGATGATCAGTGTACATGTCTCCTCTGAGGAATGTCGATATCCGGCTCTCCTCTCGAGCTGTCAGCGTGACAACTCGTGAGGAGAGAAATGCCGATAACTGGTATTTCCCTATTTACATGCGATCAGCTGTGATTGGACACAGCTGATCACATGACGAGCCAACATCTTCGGCTCTTTCTGTTGATCGGTGATCTGCTGTGTCCAAGGGACACAGCGCACCACCAATCGCCATGCTGCGTGGTCCCAGAGCTGCGCACGCGCTGTTAGAGTGGGAGGACGTCATATGACGTCCTCCCAGAATGAGAGAACTGCCTTGCGCCCGTCATTACCTTATATAGCAGGCGGGAGGCTGTTAAACCACCCCAACTATCTGTAGAACATATCTGTAGAAGACGTTACACACCCGCACTGATACAGCTCTAACTGAAACATATTCACAATTACAATATTATTTACAGTGGTTATTGGGCGTTCACATAAATTTATTATCAAACACTCCTAAGTGACAATTATCAGAACAGTTTCCTCAACAGGGACATATATAGAATTAAAATCTACAAATCTTCACAGATCAACAAAAATATAAAAACATACTTTTTAATTATTAAAGTGTGTGTAAAAGCAAAACTTTTTTTTTAATTATATGTTGAAGGATTAGAAACTCAAGATTTCTACTGCTGTAGTTGTCTTTACTGGGGACACTTCTTTCCTGTGGTTTTATTAAAGTGTAACACTCCAAAATTAATATATAACCTTCCAATCTACCATGAGGTCTGGGTCTCAAAGAAGCCTAATGCTCAGAAAACCCTTCCTCATCATAAAGGTGAACCTTCACTTTCCAATGTGGGGGGACAATTGAGACATTCCCCTCTCTACTGTCATGCAAAGGCGGTATGCCTTGAAGCCATCACCTCTGTAAAACAAGTGTCTGAAATGGCAAGAAACTTTTTCTGGTCTGCATAGGGCCAGGGTTTGTCAAGGTCCCAGACTTCCTTCTTGCCTAAGGTAGTTTCAGCCTTTCACAGTTCAGACCTTAAAAAGGTTTGGTTGAATCCTGAACCCTCAGATGCCTGCTCTGGGGCTGACTCATCACTTGAAGTATCTTGTCTCATCCAGGATAGTGCTCAGGTCAAAAATTTTCTTCCCCAGGAAAGGTTTTCTACTCATGAAACACAAAATCTATACTCCATGTCTGTGACTCTGCTTAATAAATCTAGCCCTGCTGGTATCCTCATTTGAGGCTACCAATTCTATGTCAGACCTCTTCAGCTCAACATTCTGTCATCATGGGACAAGTTGGTTCAGTGTCTAGATTTGTCTAGTGCTCGCTTGACTTTGAGAATCAGGTTATTCCTGGTCTGGTATATCAAGAATCTAGCTTTGGAGGTGGGAAACTCCTTTCTCCTGAAGTCTTGGAAGATCCTAACAATGTATGCCAGCCTGAAGGGTTGGGGGGGTGTACTGGGCACCCTGCTGGTACAGGGGACTTGGTTGTCATAGGAAACCTGTCCGCATTCTGGAACTCCAGGCAATTTGGTTGTCCTTACAACATTAAACCTCCTGACTGGAGGGTCATCTGATCCGGGTTTAGTTGGACAGTGCATAACAGTAGCATAAATCAACTATTATATTTATATATTTATTTACAGTATATACAGTATTTATTTATATTATTTTTTTTAAATATATTTGTTGGTTTAAATTTTCAATATTACAAAAATCAATTATCACAATACTTATTATTACAAACAAAGAAACATTTTCCTTTTCCCATTTCACCCAAAACTCACCCACCCACTCCCAATCCTCCCCCCAACCACCCCTACCCATTTCTTTTCCCCTTTATGTCCCAGTTCCTCCTCTGCCTTTATTACTCTCGGGACATCCTTCTCCTCTTTCCTTTCATCCTATCTTTCATTCGCCCACTTTTTTTATACCTGTCCTTTCTTCACATTGTTCTCTAATCCTACCAATTCAGCATATTTATTAGTTCTTTTAATCTCATCCCATTTTTCCATCTTAATTTAAATCTCTCCATTTTATTTTCTTCAATGTGGCAACGTTCCTCCATCCTAAAAATATAATTTACCCTCTTTATCCAATCTTTTATTTTCGGTTCCCCCTGTTCCTGCCAAAACTTTGGCATCAATTCCTTTGCTGCGTTTATTAAATTAAATATCATCAGGTTCTTATATTTTTCTGCTGTAATCTCAGTTATATGGAATAAGCATATACCTGGATCTTTTGAGATATTAGTCCCCAAAATCTCCTGTGCTAAGTGAATTATATCTTCCCAATATACCTGTATTTTAGGACATTCCCACCATATGTGTGCCATTGTACCCTTAATCCAACATCCCCTCCAACACATAGGTGATTTCTCTACATATTGCATGTGTGCCACACTCGGTGTATTATACCACCTAGTTAAATATTTATAATTCATTTCCACCACCTTCATATCTATAGCCCCATGCGTTAATGTAAATATTTTCTTTTTTGTTGCTCATTAAATTATATTCCAAGTTCTCTTTCCCATTTTTCCATATACGGCAGGGAAATAGATCCTACTATTGCAGTAAGGATTTTATAAATATCGGAGGTACCATGTTTCTGTATCTTACTTGCACTAAGCAGTTGTTCAAATGGGTTTAAATTCTCCATTATCCTTAATGCCTTTTGAGAATTGCAACACAGTGTCTTAAATGAAAATATCACCACTCATCTAACATAAAAACACCTCCTTTTTATTTTTTAGCTCCTGAAAGGAACATATTTCTCCTTTTTCCATTATGTCTTTTAACTGTGTAAATATTTTCCTTCTCAGGTGGGAAGACGTCTGTTCCCACCAACGGTATTAACATTGCATTAAATACCCATCCCATTTGTTTATGAATTACCTGCCAAACCTAAATTACATTTTGTGTATAAGTGCTCGTGCTGTCAGCCAATGTACTTTCTATATTAACCCAACTTTTCCCTATTGCATTATATGTCCAATCAAAAATATGTGACAACGATACAGAATAATAATATCTCTTAAAGTCAAGCACATTTAAACCCCCATTTTCTTTACCTCTACACATCACTTCATAACTTATTCTCGGTTTTTTATTTCCCCAAATACACCTCAGTATCATTTTCTTAATTACTATAAAATAAATTCCCAGAAGCTGTATGGGTAGCATATGAAATTTATATAGGATTTTTGGGACAGTTAAAATTTTTACCAGATTTATCCATCCTATCCAGGAGAGTGGCCCAACCGAAATTCTCCTCAATTCATCCTTTATATTATTTATTAATGGGATGCAGTTTATTTTATATAGATTCTTAGAAGACTAGGTCAACTTTATTCCTAGATATTTTATTTCTCTTTCCCTCCATGCGAAGGGGAATTCTCTCTGCAAAACCATTTTAGCAATTATCGGAACATTAACATTAAGTATCTTTGATTTATACGGGTTGAGCTTTAAATTTGATAAACCTCCATAATATTTCATTATTCTCATTAAATTTGGTAGTGTCAGCCTAGGATTTACTACATAAAATAGCATATCATCAGCGTATGTTGCCACTGTATGTTCTATCTCTCCTATCTGTATCCCTTTTACGTCCAGACTGCGTTGTACTCTTGCCAAGGCTCCAAAGATAAAACAAACAGGGACAAAAGCAGACACCCCTATCTTGTTACTTTGTACATTCTAAAAAAACTCTGATAACGAGCCATTGACCTTCACTGCAGCTGATGGTTGGCTGTAAAGCTTTCTGATCCACTCTCTCATTTTGGGACCAATTCCCAGAACCTCCAGTGCATCCATCATAAAGCCCCAATCTACCCTATCAAACGCCTTCTCAGCATCTACCAATAAGATCAATAGGGGAAGTTTTTCTCTCTTACTTTTTTCTATAAGAAATAATGATCTTAGCCCATTAGCTCTTCTGTCCCTCCCAGGGATGAATCCTATTTGATCTAAGCTAATCCACTCCAGAATTAAGACTTTCAACCTAGTAGCCATAACTTTCGCAAATAATTTTGTATCCATATTTAACAGTGAGATAAGCCTCTTTCTGTATGATTGTAATATGTGAGTGCAATAATTCCTCCCTCATATCCATTCCCCCTCCTAATGCATTTATATATGTTTACAGTTTAGAGACTAATTGTTCTTTAAATTTCTTATAATATCTCACAGTATAACTGTCTGGCCCAGGACTCCTCCCCGCAACTGTACTCTTCAGTGCCTCCAGGATTTCCTCCTGTGTTATTGGTTTTTCTAGAACAGCTAAGTGTTCCTCTCCCAATCTCGGTGGTCCCGCCTCTTTTAAATACATCTGTCTTTTTCTAAATCATTTTTCTTCTCCTCCTTTTAACTTTTTCGGGTTCACTTCATACAACTTCCTATAATTGTTTTAACACACTAGCGATATCAGTGGTTGAGTACATCACTTCATCCTTATCATCTTTGATTTTCTTTATGTAATTCATTGATTTCTTATTTCTCAGTGCTTTCATTAAATATTTACTATGTCTATTCCCCCACTGATATATTTCTCTTGCCATCATGTTAAATATACTCCTCGTTTATTCCTCCATTAAGTTACTTAATTCTTTTTTTTAATCATTTTCTGTTGTGTATCTTTTACTATTCTCTTCTTATGTAGTTGTTCTAGATCATATAGTACTCTTATTAATGTATTTATTATCTTTTGCCGTTCTTTCTTTTTTTCTACTCCAACTGCTATCAAAATTCCCCTGATATATGCCTTATGTGCTTCCCACACCGTAGCAATTGAGACTCCTTCGGTCTTATTTATTTCAAAGTATTGTTCTATTTCTTTTTTTACTCTCAGTTGGCTAATTTAGTGACTTATTTAGTTTCCACATATTTACCATATCTTGCTCTCTTCCCCATAATAACTTAATTGTGACAAGTGCATGGTTCAATATTGTTGTAACTTCTATATTTACTTTAACCAACAATTCCAAGAGTCTATGTTCAATCTATAGTCTAATCTGGCATATGTCGCATGTGCAGGAGAATAGAATTTATAATCCCTTTTTCTAGGATGTTTTAATTCTCCATATATCTATCAGCTGACAATGATATAGCATACTCTGCATAGATTTCAAATCTCTGGTTCCATCTCTCTGCACATGCGACATCATAGCAATCTGGGGATCCATGCAGCAATTAAAGTCTCCTGCCTCAATTAATTTGCCCTTCTTAAAATCCGAAAGCCTTCTTAGTATATTCTTCAAATAGGCCATTGGATTTCTATTGGGGCAATATATATTTACCATTGTACATTCTATTTCCTGTACCTCCCCCTCAGGAACAATAATCGACCTTCCGGATCCTCCAACTTATCCTCCAACTTAGATCTTAGATTTTTAGCCAAACCGATTGCTACCCCTTTAGCACGCTTAGTTGGCGAGTCTGCATAATACCAGGTTGGGTAGTAGAATATAACTTAATGTGTGTTTCCTGTAATAGATGGGTCTCCTGTAGGAACACTACTGCAATAGATCTCTGATGTAATTCTCTGAGAATCTTATGCCTCTTCCCTGGGGTATTCAATCTCCTAACATTATAGGTCATAAAGTTAACCTCCTCTATTTTCCATATTTTTTTCCCCAACTAAATTCATCTCAATGAGAATATGTTTATCCATCTGGAGGAACAGGAGGATATTTCTCCCACAATTTACATCCTCCCTCCTTCCCACCCACCCCAACTCCCCCACCCCCTTAACCCCTAGGCTCTTATCTTGCCTTTGAATTGTGTGTGGTCCTAGTCCCACCGTCAATTCCAAACTAAGGTGGAGCTCTGACCACATACACCCACCCTGACCAAGTTCCTAGCCCTAGACCGCATGTCTGGATGTATATGTGGCCTCCCGTTTCCCGCCTCTCATCTAAAATTTTGATCCTGCTTAGGAGAAAGAGGGGCGGAGGAAAGGGAAAGGGAATGGGAGAGGAAAAAAAAGAGGGAGGTCCTCTCACGACCTCCAAAAATTTCCCCCCTTTCCTCCTCTACCCCTCCTATTTTATCTCTGATGTGCTCTCCTATTGGGGACTGACTGCCAGCTCTCATTTTATATTCCCCTATTCTATTTCACCCCCTCTTCCCATTTTGGGATGTCTATTTTCTGTAATTCTAGTCTCTTGCAAAAGTCTTTTAGATCTTTTGGGAACTTCAATCTTGCAAAGCGACTGTCTCTCCATCCAATTAGACATGCTGGAAATCCCCAACTTTATCGTACCTTTTGTTTTCTCATCTGTTCCAGTATGTAAGGGATTTCTGGCAAGAAGTTCAGAAATGCGCATGCGCATAGGAATTCTCACAGAAAAATTGCCGGTTGTGCGCATGCGCGCAGGAATGCGCGATCGCGCACACGCACGGCGAAGATTGGCGCCAGACAGCCTATTTAAGGAGTGCCTCTGCTCATGTTCAGTGCTGACTGGTCTTCAGCTCCCCCCTTGTCCTGCTTCCTGTGTGATTTCTTTGTTGCTTGTTCCTCACCTGACTCTGATTGCTCTCCTGATACTGGTTCCTGACTTTGGCTCTGCTCCTGACCTTGGCTTTTCCTTCTGATTCTGTACCGTGCTGCCCGACTGTTGATGACCCTGGCTATTCCATGACATTGCTCCTGTCTCTTGTCCTCACTACCTGCCTTATTCTGGTGCACGCCTGGCAATCTGCAAAACCTGCTCTGCCTACTACTACTGTGCCAAAATCAGAGGATCATCAGCCTTCCAAGGTCTTCATCTGCAAGAGCTGCAAACAACAACTACTGGCACTCTTGTTCCCCTGGGTCCTAGACTCCCTCTGTTCCAACTCCAGCGGGATCAGGGCTAGTGACACAAGTGAGGCCGCCCTCGTCATTTCAGTCTCCCATCAGGTACGTGACGCAGTAATGGTTTCAACATTCTCCTTCTGGCCAATGTTTCCGATGCTATATCAGTGTAAATCTGTAAACTTGCATCTTCATATTTTATTACTGATATCCCTCTTATCTTCCTCCATAGATTTGCTTTAGTTTTATAGTGATGGAATCGCACAATCACATCTCTTCCTATTCTATGTTCAAGTGCTTTTACTGATCTGCCCATTATTGTATTGAACATTTTCCTCATTTTCTTCATCAGATCTTCTCCTTGTGAGGTCTCGGGCAAACTCTGTATCCTCAAATTACTCCTTCTAACTCTGTTTTCTTGATCTTCTAATTTATATAGCAGACTCCTATGTTCCTTCCTCATCTCATCCATCTGTTTTTTAGATTTATTATTATTTGGGCATGTTTATCCAATTTTCCCTCCATTTCTTTTACTCGTGAAAAAACTTGGCCCAGATCTTTATGTATTACCGCCATCTTTTGTTTTATAGACCGTTCCAGTCTCAGAAACATATCTGCTATTTCAGTAGTAGGCATTTGTGTAGACTTTTCTTGTTCTTCCACATTTCCTATAACCAACTCCTTTGCTATATCTTCAGTTTCTCCACTTTGGCACATATTAGGTACTCCCATAGACAATCTGGAGCGATCCCCGCTGATGTTTTCCATCTCCCATCTTCCACTTACTCCCTGTTGTCTCTCTGGGCTCTGACCCTCTTGACTTTTCTCTTGTGATGGCATATATTTTTTTATTGTACTTGTTTGAGATGTTCTAGACCCTCCCCCTTTCACAGCTTTACTCTTCATGATAATAATATATTTTTCTTAATATTTGTCATTTCAAGGCAGAGGGGTAACTTCTTCTGAGAAAATTGGGGTTGTGGCTCACCAGAAATAGTGTGCCTTAATTTATCCAGTTCACCCAGTCACCATTTTCCTCCCTGATGGTCTTTATATCCTTCCCCTCTCTCCACTTTTTGAGCCCACTGGGTGATCACCCCTAATGTTCTTTACACAGTATTAGTCCATTTAAACATTTGACTCACCATCTTTGTAGCCCTACTAACTTCCTTCCTCCTCACTCAGGGATTTCCAAGACACTCTCGAGTGATTAGGCTCCGTCTATGGCGGTCTTTATTGGGGGGAGTCCATCCCCTCTCCGGCCGGCACCTTGTACTCTGGTCCTCCGTTCGCACCACCTCCACTGCCAACACTGACTGACAGACGGGGGGGGGGGGTACTACACCTAAGCAAGACACCTCAAGCAGGATCACATCTGGAACCAAGGTTTCTCACACCCTCCTGGGCATAGAGATCTTCTGGCATAATCAGTGGATGCTTTGGTGGCTGTGAAGGATCATTATAATCATATCTATCCTCCTGTGAAACTCCTTTCTTATCTACTATGCAGGAGGAGTATAGAGCACATTCCAGTGTTCTACAGCTTTAAACTGGACCAGGCAGTTATAGTATTCCAACCAGATAAATCATCTGGCTGACTCTCCATGGGTTCTTACAGATAGACTTCATTTTCTCTCTCAAGAATTTGTTTATCACCTTGCTTCAAGTCACTGGTCACTGGCTTTAATTGCATGGTTGTTGGAAGCCCAGGTTTTAAGAGACTGGGGCCTCTCTGATTTGGGAATTTGCAATCTTTTAAAAGCTAAGAAGTGTACCCCCCCCAACCAAGTTTACATTCACTAATGAAAGGGATACTTCACCTGGTGCTGTATAGAAAGTTTTTACCCTAGGATATACTCTGCAGGACAAATCCTGGCCTTTTTGCACTCATGTCTGGATCAACATATGGACCTTTAAGGGGCACATCTTTGATCTTGTGATCTTACTTCAAAAACTGCTAGTCTCCAATTCTTTGGTTAAGACTTTTGCACAGGGTCTTACACAATAAAAAAAAGAAGTGTTGAGGACCCAAATCCTCCTTCCATCTAAAGGTAGTTTTGGTGTTTCACATCAGCCAGAGAATTGCTCTTCCATCTATTTGTTCAGCTCTAGTACATCAGGGATTTCTCTTTACTGTCTGCATGTATTCACAAAACAATATTGCAAAGCTAGGATAAGTACTGTACATATCGGGAATTTGAAATGATGGGGTAAAATATTCTTTAATGCATACTTTTTAAAAAATATATAATTAGTCATGAGATCTAACCAAAGATGTATGGATGCACAATGTGCCTTTAATTTTCAGCAAACATAGCCCACAATTTCCCAAACTCCTATATTACATATCTACAAGCACAGTTGATTAAAATCTCCAATTAATATATTCTTCCTTAAAATCATACAACTATATGTCAAACCCCAACAATATAATAAACCAAGTAAAAGATACACAAAGATCCCAAATGTAGAAAAACACTCAGACCATCAAAAAAATTATTTCAGTGCCAATATAATATCATTATAACACAGTATAGACATCTGCTGTCCCTATATTTTTTTCAGAACGTGTGAACACTAATATTGAAGAAGTGGCCAAGTACATAATGATATCATAATGCTTCAGTGTTGCATCTTCAGTAAAAAACATTTTTCCCTTGGTTTCTTGTTCCATACCAGAACCACATCGCTTTGCACTTGCAAAAGGTTCTAATCTTTCAAGCATCTAGATGGATTATACACCTAAAAAGTCTTCATGGAGACAGGTATATTCTTTATATTCTTCACAAGTCCCTCATCACACGTCCCTTACAGTTTCCTATCAACTTCTTAATGTATAGTAAGTAATTCTTCTTAGTTCATCTCTTTTCACCAACCAAATGGACTAGAATCATTGCACTATAAATATCTGTCCCTTGTCCTCCCTTCTCACTTCTTCCCTTTATTTCTTTTGAAGAATTCCCATGATCTTCCTCTTTATGCTTTTCAGAATGAGACTCCAGAAGCAATTAATAAAAAATGTCTATGACTACAGTAAATATGAAATGTAATTAGATAAACAATTTAAGGTAGCATTGTGAAACAATTATATATACCCATAATATATTACAGGTTTTCTTGGTGATTGGATATCATCTGTGAAAAAAAATACTCTACAGATGCCAAATATGCTATTTAAGACAAAGCAAGGGCATACCAATGTCTTCAAAAGAGGAAGAGGTTTCTGGGTGACCCCTTGAGATAGACACAGCCTTTAGCTGGTGGTTGTGGAAAAATGTTGGAAAACATAAGGGATTAGCAAATAAAACAACTACAAAAGCTAATCTAATTACCAGGGTCAGCAGTGTCAAACATCTCCTTCTAATTCACTTATCTCATCAATTGCATGGTGCTTGTGCACAAAAAAAAAAGACAAGAAAAGGAATTTTCTCTAATCCAGGAACATAGGAACCCCCTCCAGTTAAATAAGACCCTTAGCTAGGAGGACTGTGTGTGTGTGTGGAGGGGGGGGTGATAAGAGGGGACACCAATCCAGGAACATAGGAACCCACCTCCAGTTAAAAGAAGACATTCAGCTAGGAGGATTGCAAGTGAGGTGATGAGACCTCCCATCCAGGAACAGAACCCACCTCCAGTTAAAGAAGCTAGGAGGATTGCGGGGGGGGGGGGGGTGATAAGGGGGACCCTATCCAGATATACAGGAATTTGCCTCCCTCCAGTTATAGAAGACCCCCAGCTAGGAAGACCGCAGGGGGGTGATAATTATAACATAATTATAAGCACTGGAAGTCACCTGGAGAGGAGATGGGGAGGATTGGTGCTGTGGAGAAGGACAGGTGGCAACCCTAGTGTTACCCCTCTCGTAGATGTCCCCCAGGTGTGGTCCAAAACCCCGGCACTCCCTTAGCAACGCCACTGACAACAACAACAAGGGTCAACAGACCAAACTTTAGAGTACCGTTCTAAAACCTAGAAGCCAAAAGCTGCTTCCACAAGAGATTCCACCTATTAGAACTTTAATAAAATGTTAACAGAGGGTCAGGTGATGGCCTTACACAGCTGAGCTACAGAGGCCTGGTGATCAAAGAGATTTGTCCATGAGCATATAAGCTCTGGTAATTAGATTTATTTTCCATCTTGCAATTGTGTACTTGAAAGCAGGGTGTCCCTTGCAAAGTTCTAAAGTCAGGACAAATAGGGAATCTGTCTGTCTCATCAAAACTTAAACTTTGAGGTAGACACTAATAGTTCAATAGTTCTGACTTTCAGGCAATGACGAGAGATTTCCTTTGGATGCTATGGAGCAGGGCAGAAGGACGGTAGGACTATGCCTTCAATGAGGTGGTGACTGATGCCACCTTGGAAATAAAGGATGATCTTGGGCATAAAACAACCCTGTTTTTGTTGAGTATGAGGAGCAGTTCCTTTAGAGAGCTGCCAACTCAGAGACACATCTGTCAGATGTGACAGCAACCAAAAAGGGTACTTTGCAGGAAAGTTAATCTAAGGCAATATCGCTGATGGGTTCAAAGTGTCGTCTCATAGATTAGCTTGAACAGGGCCAGGGCTAAAGAATCCTTGGATCTGGCTACAAGCAGAGGAAGTTTTCTGTTGAATCTGGAGGCTAGCATGTATACATTTGTGGTTCCCTATTTTTGACATATCAGATTTAAGGTGTCTGGAGGAAGAGCCCAATTCTCCTTCATCCAGGTGGTGATGGCGGACGAGTTAGTCCACATTCCAGGTTTCCACTTATGGGATATGGACAGCAGAGATCACTGAACAGTGAGTTTACATCCATGAGATTATCTGATTTGCTTCCTTCAAAGCTCCAAGACTTCTGGTGTCCCCATTGGTGGTTAGTATAAGCCACAGTCATAGAATTGTCTGACTGCACCCTGATTGAGTGCCCACACTGAAGGGAAGGGTCCAGTGCTGCAGAGCCATCCTATTTGCTCTGAGCTCCAGGATGTTGATTTAGAGCTTGGCTTCCACAGGTGAGCATGTTCCAAAGATCATGATAGAGTGGAGAACTCCTCCCCAGCCTGAAAGACTGAAATCTGTTGTTACCACTTTCCAATAATAAGGAAGGAAGTACTTTCCTGTTGTTAGGGCTAGACTTGAGATCCACCAAGATAGGGAATTCCTTGCTTTGCTGGACTTGGACATGGGTAAGTCGAGAGAAGAAAAATATCTGTTTCAAAACAAAGGACTCATGAAGTGTGGTAGGGTAACAGGAGGAGATCCAGTGGGCATATTCTCAAAAGCTTGCCTGTGACCAATCACCTGAAGGTACAAGGCTATAACCCAGGGTCTATGAATATTTTGTCTGTGTCCTGTATTGTATGATTAAGTATTCCCATTTGTCACAGTTATTGGCATATCTCAAATTTTAACAGTTAAGTAGTGAAACAGTTACTACAAAAACATTTCTTGAGTTGCAAATAAGAAAAAAGAATGAATAAATGCTTAGTACAAACAGTAAGATGGCATAACCCTAAACAGTGAGTATTGGCCAGTGTAAAAAAGAATGGCACAGGTGCAGGGGGTATATACATTTGAGTGAAGCAGTACTATACAGTTTAGCCTAGGCAATCACACACACAAAGGAGTGTATTATATAAGAAGTAAATATTTTTACATGCCATGTTTTGGAACATATAGGAAGCCTAAAAAAGATCAAACTAAGGTAATTTAAGTTAACACATTAAAATATTTTAATGGTTTAAAATAAAATTCAACAGTTGCTGTGTATGGCGAACAACACACAGTTAAACTGGAGGTATTTACTAAAACTGGAGAGTGCAAAATCAGGTGCAATTCTGCATAGAAACCAGTCAGTGTCCAGGTTTTATTGCCAATGCTTAATTGAACAAGCTGAAATTAGAAGCTAATTGGCTACCATGCAAAGCTACACCAGTGCCAGTTTTAGTAGATCTACAACACTGTGTTGACATAGCATAACAAGGAAATGCAAAAATAAATTTGTTTAAAACACTATAACATTAGTGATAAAAAAAATCTATTGATATTATACATTTTCTAGCACTGCAGCCAGAAAGGCTTTGACAGCTCATATGACCTTTTGCTCAAGTTAAGATTTGGAAATATTTATGCTAATGAACTTAAAATGTATATGATTAAGTTAAGGTTAGGTTTTGTTTGTTAGTAAAATCATCTTCATCCACATACCCATCTAATGGATAAAAATAGTTTTATGTAAAAATTCCCTAAAATAAAGGAGGATTTTATATGTTAAGGACCTGAGCTGCAGGTATTTTGTCATGTGTAGCCTAAAAAATACAAAGTCTATAAAAAACCAAATCAGTTTCTTAACTGAATTACAGTACATGTTCTCTGCTCCTTGATGATTCAAAGGTTAAAGCTGTGTGATCATTTGCATTCTAGTCCAGAATGTTGTGATCAGACTTTCTCCTGAAGGACTGTTCTAAGTCGGTTGGACAAGATGCAAATTCCTAGCCTGGAGCAAGCATGTGTAATAGAAATTACATATATTAACCAGCATAAGATGTTAATGCTGTCACAGTGTGTGAGGGAAGGAATTTTCTGTTTTATAAATGAGGTTGTACAGATGCAGGAGGAAGGTGTCATACATAGGATGAAACAAACAAATTTCCAACACAACCTAAATAAAAGCGTATTCTGAATTATTGTTATTGTTAGTATTATTACAGTTATTGTGCTGATAATTAGTGCAAAATGGTAATGGTAGTTTTGTTTCTTGAAGTAACTGTTTATGCAAACTTTGTAATTATAGATAAAGTATAACTTACACACTAAAAGAGCACTGGAAATTAAAAGGAATATAAGCAAGGCTGCATTGCATAATTTACAGAATGTGCAATACATGGGCATTATTCAAAACAAAAAGAGTTATGATGGTCACACATATTAAAATCACACTGTACAATCTCCTTCTGATTTACTAACAACCTGCATTATAAGCATTTTATGCAATATAAAACAATTTTTTTTGGTTTTGTTTTACATAAAGTGGGGAAGGATAAGAACAGTTGTCAAGTTTTTACTGTTTTTATTTTAAAAGTTATATCAAAGATAATTATTATGATAAATGATTATGCTGATCATGATGATGAATATTATTTACAGATTATGATGAAGGAGGTAGCAGAGCCCTGAAATACATTGCCATTCAGTTTTTAGACATTTAGGAAGCAGTCTCATCTGAAGGCATTCTAGCTGCTGGATGCCTCATGTGTCAACCTGTCAGCAGGTCCCGTGCACCAGTACTGGCATAATTGCTTACAATCAAAGTAGAAGGAATCCACACTAGGTCAAAAAAATTAACAAAGCAATATGAAAAATATCGCAATTGCACAGTTGCTGCTGTGTAATTGCGATACCAACTGTAACACAATTAAAAAAAGTGAAAGTATCGATAAATTTATTAAAACCCCAAATTAATCCTAATAATTATGAAACAAATAAAATGTTAAAATGTGAAAAATGCGCAAAAAAATCACATACAAATACATCTATATAGAAACAGTTCATCCATTACAAAAGTTAGACTATATGTGGAAATAAAAGTGCAAGTGAAATTATAATAGTTCACATAGATGCATATATATATATATATATATATATATACCGTATTTTTCGCTCCATAAGACGCACCTGACCATAAGACGCGCCTAGGTTTTAGAGGAGAAAAACAAGAAAAAAAATATTCTGAACCAATGGACTGCAGACACAGTACAGGGGATGACCAGAGACTGCAGACATAGTACAGGAGATGACCAGAGACTGCAGACATAGTACAGGGGATGACCAGGGACTGCAGACACAGTACAGGGGATGACCAGAGACTGCAGACAAAGTACAAGGGATGACCAGGGACTGCGGACATAGTACAGGAGATGACCAGAGACTTCCGTACACAGTACAGGGGATGACCAGAGACTGCAGACATAGGACAGGGGATGACCAAAGACTGCGGACATAGTACAGGAGATGGCCAGAGACTGCGGACATAGGACAGGGGATGACCAGAGACTGCGGACATAGTATAGGAGATGGCCGCTTTACATTCGCTCCATAAGACGCACTGAAATTTTCCCCCCTTTTTTGGGGGAAAAAAAGTGCGTCTTATGGAGCGAAAAATATGGTATATATATATATGCACTTCTATTTCCACATATCGTCTAACTTTTGTAATGAATGAACTGTTTCTATATAGATGTATTTGTATGTGATTTTTTTGTGCATTCTTTCACTATATATATATATATATATATATATATATATATATGGCAGCACATCCGCCTGGCAGTACTGGAGTCATTGGTTCGAATCCCAGCCACGGCACTTCCTGCCTGGAGTTTGCATGTTCTCCATGTGCCTGCATGGGTTTCCTCCGGGTACTCCGGTTTCCTCCCACACTCCAAAAAGGCATGCTGGTAGGTTAATTGGATCCTGTCTAAATTGGCCCTTGTATATGAATGTGAGTTAGGGACCTTAGATTGTACTCCCCTTGAGGGTTAGGGACTGATGTGAATGTACAATAATGTAAAGCACTACGTAAATTGACAGCGCTATATATGTACCTGAAATAAATAAAATAAATAAATATATATAGCCACAGTTCATCTGTCGACTGTGTGCATTCACTCTCCTGTTACCAAGGAATTTCCACTACAGTGTATCAACATTTAAAGAAGCCTCCTGCCAAATAGAATGGACCATTAAGTTATAAATGGTCAAAGATGCTCAAGCTGAATGGTCATCCAATCCCTGGTACAAGCAGTGTGAAACACCTCCACCTCCGGATGTCACCAGTCCACTGACAATGTAATTTCTGACGAAAAACACATATCGTGTGGCTACGATGTAACATCATCACTCATGCATGCTGGCTGGAGCCCAGTGTGAGCTATAAGCCTGCTACTAAAGAGAGAGATAACGAAGTGACACATATTTTATGCCTAATATTTGAGTGCAACTTTTGAGTTCTAATAAAAAATTGAGTTTTTACATACTTCACTATGAATGTTCATTCCTCCCCTTGATGATGACTAGAGATGAGCGAATCGAAGTAGGCGAAGTGGAATTCGTTTCGAATATTAGGAAAATTTCGATTCGTGTCGAATCCGAAAATAAGCAGACTTCGGATGCGCGAATCGAAATTTTTCCTAAAATGGCGGCGACATGTGCGGCGACGGAGCGGGGATGTCTGGGAAGGCACGCAGACAAGGCGCGCTGACCCATAATGCATTCATTCATGACATGTGATCGCATTAGCCAATCAGCAGCCAGCCAGCCAGCACAGTGTAATGGTCGAGCTATAAATGGCGGCCATTTTAGAATTCTCCATTTGCCTCCAGTCATTCAACAGAGGCAGACCTGGCTGTATTCAGGGAGAGAGTTAGGGAAAGAGAAACGTTACATAGGGACACAGAAACGTTAGTTAGGGCCACAGAATCGTTACTTAGGGCCATAGAAACATTACATAGGGCCACAGAAACGTTACTTAGGGCCACAGAATCGTTAGTTAGGGACACAGAAACGTTACTTAGGGACACAGAATTGTTACTCAGGGACAGACAGAATTGTTACTGAGGGATACAGAATTGTTACTGAGGGCCACAGAATCGTTACTTAGGGCCACAGAAACGTTACTTAGGGCCACAGAATTGTTACTTAGGGACAGACACAGAATTGTTACTGAGGGACACAGATTTGTTACTGAGGGCCACAGAATCGTTACTTAGGGCCACAGAATTGTTACTTAGGGACAGACACAGAATTGTTACTGAGGGACACAGATTTGTTACTGAGGGCCACAGAATCGTTACTTAGGGCCACAGAAACGTTACTTAGGGCCACAGAATTGTTACTTAGGGACAGACACAGAATTGTTATTGAGGGACACAGAATTGTTACTGAGGGCCACAGAACCGTTACTTAGGGCCACAGAAACGTTACTTAGGGCCACAGAATTGTTACTTAGGGACAGACACAGAATTGTTACTGAGGGACACAGATTTGTTACTGAGGGCCACAGAATCGTTACTTAGGGCCACAGAATTGTTACTTAGGGACAGACACAGAATTGTTACTGAGGGACACAGATTTGTTACTGAGGGCCACAGAATCGTTACTTAGGGCCACAGAAACGTTACTTAGGGCCACAGAAACGTTACTTAGGGCCACAGAATTGTTACTTAGGGACAGACACAGAATTGTTATTGAGGGACACAGAATTGTTACTGAGGGCCACAGAACCGTTACTTAGGGCCACAGAAACGTTACTTAGGGCCACAGAATTGTTACTTAGGGACAGACACAGAATTGTTACTGAGGGACACAGATTTGTTACTGAGGGCCACAGAAACGTTACTTAGGGCCACAGAAACGTTACTTAGGGCCACAGAATCGTTAATTAGGGCCACAGAAACGTTACTTAGGGACACAGAATTGTTACTCAGGGACAGACACAGAATTGTTACTGAGGGATACAGAATTGTTACTGAGGGCCACAGAATCGTTACTTAGGGCCACAGAAACGTTACTTAGGGCCACAGAATTGTTACTTAGGGACAGACACAGAATTGTTATTGAGGGACACAGAATTGTTACTGAGGGCCACAGAACCGTTACTTAGGGCCACAGAAACGTTACTTAGGGCCACAGAATTGTTACTTAGGGACAGACACAGAATTGTTACTGAGGGACACAGATTTGTTACTGAGGGCCACAGAAAGGTTACTTAGGGCCACAGAATTGTTACTTAGGGCCACAGAATCGTTACTTAGGGCCACAGAAACGTTACTTAGGGCCACAGAAACGTTACTTAGGGCCACAGAATTGTTACTCAGGGAAAGACACAGAATTGTTACTGAGGGATACAGAATTGTTACTGAGGGACACAGAACCGTTACTTAGGGCCACAGAAACGTTACTTAGGGCCACAGAATTGTTACTTAGGGACAGACACAGAATTGTTACTGAGGGACACAGATTTGTTACTGAGGGCCACAGAAACATTACTTAGGGCCACAGAACTGTTACTTAGGGCCACAGAAACGTTACTTAGGGCCACAGAAACGTTACTTAGGGCTACAGAAACGTTACTTAGGGCCACAGAATCGTTACTTAGGGCCACAGAATTGTTACTTAGGGACACAGAATTGTTACTCAGGGACAGACACAGAATTGTTACTGAGGGATACAGAATTGTTACTGAGGGACACAGAAACGCTACTTAGGGCCACAGAAACGTTACTTAGGGCCACAGAAACGTTACTTAGGGCCACAGAATTGTTACTTAGGGACAGACACAGAATTGTTACTGAGGGACACAGAATTGTTACTGAGGGCCACAGAACCGTTACTTAGGGCCACAGAACCGTTACTTAGGGACACAGAATTGTTACTCAGGGACAGACACAGAATTGTTACTGAGGGACACAGAATTGTTACTGAGGACCACAGAACTGTTACTGAGGGCCACAGAACTGTTACTTAGGGCCACAGAAACGTTACTTAGGGCCACAGAAACGTTACTTAGGGCTACAGAAACATTACTTAGGGCCACAGAATCGTTACTTAGGGCCACAGAATCGTTACTTAGGGCCACAGAAACGTTACTTAGGGACACAGAAACGTTACTTAGGGACACAGAATTGTTACTCAGGGACAGACACAGAATTGTTACTGAGGGACACAGAATTGTTACTGAGGGCCACAGAACTGTTACTGAGGGCCACAGAACTGTTACTTAGGGCCACAGAAACGTTACTTAGGGCCACAGAAACGTTAATTAGGGCCACATAAACGTTACTTAGGGCTACAGAAACGTTACTTAGGGCCACAGAATCGTTACTTAGGGCCACAGAAACGTTACTTAGGGCCACAGAAACATTACTTAGGGACACAGAATTGTTACTCAGGGACAGACACAGAATTGTTACTGAGGGACACAGATTTGTTACTGAGGGCCACAGAACCGTTACTTAGGGCCACAGAAACGTTACTTAGGGACAAAGAATTGTTACTCAGGGACAGACACAGAATTGTTACTCAGGGACAGACACAGAATTGTTACTCAGGGACACAGAATTGTTACTGAGGGACACAGAATTGTTACTCAGGGACACAGAATTGTTACTCAGGGACACAGAATTGTTACTCAGGGACACAGAATTGTTACTGAGGGACACATAATTGTTACTGAGGGACACAGAATTGTTACTCAGGGACACAGAATTGTTACTCAGGGACAGACACAGAATTGTTACTCAGGGACAGACACAGAATTGTTACTGAGGGACACAGAATTGTTACTGAGGGCCACAGAACTGTTACTTAGGGCCAGAGAAACATTACTCAGGGACACAGAATTGTTACTCAGGGACAGACACAGAAATGTTATTCAGGGACAGACACAGAATTGTTACTGAGGGACACAGAATTGTTACTGAGGGACACAGAATTGTTACTGAGGGCCACAGAACTGTTACTTAGGGCCACAGAAACGTTACTCAGGGACACAGAATTGTTACTCAGGGACAGACACAGAATTGTTACTCAGGGACACAGAATCGTTTAATTAAAGAGTATGTCAGACAACATGCAGAGGAGTGGCAGAGGAGGCAATGTTTTAGGAGCGAGCAGACGTGGCAGCAGAGGAAGGGGTCGAGGCAGCACTATTCGCAGCCAGAGGCCAGTGCTCCCGGTGTCATCCAGCGGTCGTGTCTCCACCGACAACCCTGCCGTCATCGATCGGTTGGCTCGGTCGTCTTCCTCTTCCCAGGTCACCTCTGACACCTACAGCCAACGGTCGGTGGGTACGTCAGACACAACCGTTAGTTGGCATGGCCCGGGAGCAAGCCCACTGAAATCACTGGTCCTCTACCTGCCCCTGTCCTTTGGTGTTCCCTCACCAAGCGAAGTATCGCATGCTGTGGGCTCAGCCCCACTGTACAGTGAGGAAGAGCTAACAGAGGGCGGTCAGGAACGGGGGGAGACATCCGCCTCTTCAGCAGCCAGGCGAAGAAGTAGTGGCGAGGAGAGTGGCTCGGTAGCCGGTCTAGAGACAGGTCTGTCTCCTGACCCACACGCAGCCGAGGGGGCTAGTAGTGAGGTGGAGACCCTAATTGATGATGATGAGGCTGATCGCACTTGGCAGCCTCGTCGTCATCAGGCTATTGCTTCCGCATCATCAGGAGAAGAGGGTGGCAGCTTGGCAGCGAGCAAAACAGTCGGTGGGTTGCCCAGGAGGCAGCAGGGTCGCAGCAGTGTCAGTGGAGGCAAACGGCCACGGAGTACAGCACCAGCTCCACTGCAGCCTACCACCATGGCCAGTAGTGGTGCCGGTGTGCACGGAGGAAGCAGCAGTCAGCCAGTGAGGAGTATCGGGGGCAAAGTTTCCTACTCGGCGGTGTGGCAATTTTTTGTCAAGCCGCCCGAGGAAGTAAACGTAGCCGTATGTCGACTATGTGGCCAGAAAGTCAAGCGTGGCCAGGGGGCCCATGTTGGGACTACAGCGTGGCGGCAGCATATGCAGCGTCGCCATTTGGTGGCCTAGGAAAACCGTGATAAAGATACGGCAGTTCTGCCCGCCCCAGCCCCCCCTCCATCACCCGCTCCGTTACTTGCTCCGTCACCCGACGTCAATCGCCCTCTATCAGCCAGTCAAGGCTCCAACACCTCTGCTGAGGGGAGTTGTCGCTCGTTGCCATCTTCAGCTCGTTCAGATGCTCCTTCTCCTGCTACTCCTCTTCACGGATTCCGTCAGCAGTCTTTCTTGGAATCCGTTTCCAAGAGACAACAGTTTGCGAGCACGCACCCGACGGTGCAAAAGCTGAACGTCCTCCTGTCCAAGTTGCTGGTGCTGCAGTCCCTCCCTTTCCAAGTGGTGGACTCAGCACCTTTCCGAGAAATGATGGCTTGTGCCGCGCCGCAGTGGAGAGTGCCAAGCCGTCATTTCTTCGCCAAAAAGGCAGTGCCAGCCCTGCATTCACATGTAGAAGAGATGGTGGGCCAGTCTTTGAGCATGTCGGTCTCTGCCAAAGTGCACGGCAGCGCCGACGTGTGGAGCTGTAACTACGGTCAGGGACAGTACATGTCATTTACGGCCCACTGGGTGAACGTGGTGCCGTCACAGACGCACCAGCAACTTGGACAGGTCACGCCGCTTTTGCCTCCACGTTTGCACGTCCTTGGTCCACAAAAGATGTCCGCCTCTACCACCTCTTCTTCCTTCGTGTCCTCAGCCGCCACCCCCGTGCCAAGTCCCATTACCCGACCGGCATATCACATGTGCAGGGCGCAACGGTGTCACGCTGTGCTGCACCTGGTATGCCTTGGCGAACGTAGTCACACAGGGGAGGAACTTCTCAGTGTAATGAACAGAGAAATCGACAGATGGCTGTCTCCGCGCAAACTGAAAATCGGAACCATGTTGACCGACAACGGAAAGAACATGGTGTCTGCTCTGCGTCAAGGAAGGTTGTGCCATGCGCCATGCATGGCTCACGTGTTCAATCTGGTTGTCAAGCGGTTCCTAAAATCCACCATCCCACTGCAAGACATCCTTAAAATATCACGTAAACTTTGCATGCATTTCAGCCATTCCTACACCGCAAAGCACACCCTCCTTGAGCTGCAGCGGCAGAACGGAATTCCACAGCATCGCCTGATTTTCGACGTTGCAACAAGGTGGAATTCAACCTTACACATGTTAGACCGCCTTTACGAACAGCGAAAGGCCATCACCGATTTCCTGATGTTACAAGCGGATAAAGGTACTCCCCTGTGTAACTTCGATGTCAGCCATTGGCAGCTCATGCGTGACACCTGCCGCTTGCTCAGGCCCTTTGAGGAGGCCACGCTATTCGTGAGTCACCAGGACTATGGGATTAACGACGTCATTCCTCTGTTGCACGTCCTGGAACAAATGCTGTTAACAATGGCTGGTCAGGGTGCGGTAGACGTGGCGCACAGATCTCAACGCCACATGACCCCTGTGGGGGCAGGACAGGAAGAAGAGGAGGAGGTAGAGGAGGACATTTGTGCTCAGGAATTATTGAGTGAAATGGGTGGTTTTTCCATTCAGCGGACAGGAGTGGAGGAGCAGGAGCATCTGGTAGAGGAGGAGGAGGAGGAGACAGAGGACCCAGACGCACCGTGGCAGTATGCTGTGGAGATGGAGGCAGGGAGTCCCTCGCATTCCTTGGCACAAATGGCCCATAGCATGCTCGCTTGCTTGCGTACCGACAGCCGAATAATAACCATCAGACAGAGGGATGACTTTTGGCTGTCCACCTTGTTGGACCCTCGCTACCGTTCAAAAATGGTGGCCTTTTTCACACCTGCTGAGAGGGAGGCCAAAATAACGTACTATAAAAACCACCTATGTAGTCAGCTGGTCTCTGCCTTTGTGCGCCAACGTCCATCCTCAGACACTGTGGGCCCGGTGCGCTCGCGTTCCGCTGCCATGGCAGCAGGGGAGGGGTGGGGTGGTAGGAGCAGTGGTAGCTCCACCAGCAGCGGCTGCCTCAGTCTGCAGTCGATGATGAGTAGCTTTCTTCACCAGCGCAGTGAGGAAACTACTAACCAGCCGCAGCAGCAGCAGCATCAGGTGGACCTGGAGCAGGACCTCAAACAACAGGCTTGGGCCTACTTGGACAGCACCCTGCCAACCGAGGTAGACAATCCCCTTGACTACTGGGCAACGAAACTTGACCTTTGGCCCCAACTAGCTGAATTTGCCCTTGAAAGGCTGTCATGCCCGGCCAGTAGCGTGGCATCGGAGCGCGTGTTTAGTGCGGCAGGAGGTATTGTAACTCCGCGGAGGACAGGACTGTCCACCCAAAGTGTGGAGAGACTCACGTTTGTGAAAATGAATCAGGCGTGGATTAGTCTGGATTTCAAACCACCAGTTCCTGACACAACTGACTAAATCCGCCATGAATCATGCCCCTGCCATGTGCCACTTTCACGTCTCCTCACACTGCTGGTGTGTTCCATTTTTTGTCATAGGGTGCTGGCAGATTACGGGCCTCCCATAGCTGCTGCCAGGACCATAATCTGCCATGGGCCCCTGTACCGCCTCCTCAGGCTGCTGCCAGGTCCACAGTGTCTCATGCCATGTGCCACTTTCAGGTCTCCTCACACTGCTGGTGTGTTCCATTTTTTGTCATAGGGTGCTGGCAGATTACGGGCCTCCTATAGCTGCTGCCAGGCCCCTAATCTGCCATGGGCCCCTATACCGCCTCCTCATGCTGCTGCCAAGTCCAGAGTCTCTCATGGGTCCCTTTACGGCCTCCCATTGCTGCTGTCTCCATCGCCACACTCTTCCATGTGCCACTTTCAGGTCTCCTCACACTGCTGGTGTGTTCCATTTTTTGTCATAGGGTGCTGGCAGATTACGGGCCTCCTATAGCTGCTGCCAGGCCCCTAATCTGCCATGGGCCCCTATACCGCCTCCTCATGCTGCTGCCAAGTCCAGAGTCTCTCATGGGTCCCTGTACGGCCTCCCATTGCTGCTGTCTCCATCGCCACACTCTTCCATGTGCCACTTTCAGGTCTCCTCACACTGCTGGTGTGTTCAATTTTTTGACATAGGGTGCTGGCAGATTACGGGCCTCCCATAGCTGCTGCCAGGCCCCTAATCTGCCATGGGCCCCTATACCGCCTTCTCATGCTGCTGCCAAGTCCAGAGTCTGTCATGGGTCCCTGTACGGCCTCCCATCGCTGCTGTCTCCATCTCCACACTCTGCCATGTGCCACTTTCAGGTCTCCTCACACACTGCTGGTGTGTTCAATTTTTTGACATAGGGTGCTGGCAGATTACGGGCCTCCCATAGCTGCTGCCAGGCCCCTAATCTGCCATGGGCCCCTGTACCGCCTCCTCATGCTGCTGCCAGGTCCACAGTGTCTCATGCCATGTGCCACTTTCAGGTCTCCTCACACTGCTGGTGTGTTCAATTTTTTGACATAGGGTGCTGGCAGATTACGGGCCTCCCATAGCTGCTGCCGGCCCCTAATCTGCCATGGGCCCCTATACCGCCTCCTCATGCTGCTGCCAAGTCCAGAGTCTCTCATGGGTCCCTGTACGGCGTCCCATTGCTGCTGTCTCCATCGCCACACTCTGCCATGTGCCACTTTCAGGTCTCCTCACACACTGCTGGTGTGTTCAATTTTTTGACATAGGGTGCTGGCAGATTACGGGCCTCCCATAGCTGCTGCCAGGCCCCTAATCTGCCATGGGGCCCTATACCGCCTCCTCATGCTGCTGCCAGGTCCATAGTCTCTCATGGGTCCCTGTACGGCCTCCCATTGCTGCTGTCTCCATCGCCACACTCTTCCATGTGCCACTTTCAGGTCTCCTCACACTGCTGGTGTGTTCCATTTTTTGTCATAGGGTGCTGGCAGATTACGGGCCTCCCATAGCTGCTGCCAGGCCCCTAATCTGCCATGGGCCCCTGTACCGCCTCCTCATGCTGCTGCCAGGTCCACAGTGTCTCATGCCATGTGCCACTTTCAGGTCTCCTCACACTGCTGGTGTGTTCCATTTTTTGTCATAGGGTGCTGGCAGATTACGGGCCTCCCATAGCTGCTGCCAGGCCCCTAATCTGCCATGGGCCCCTATACCGCCTCCTCATGCTGCTGCCAAGTCCAGAGTCTGTCATGGGTCCCTGTACGGCCTCCCATTGCTGCTGTCTCCATCGCCACACTCTGCCATGTGCCACTTTCAGGTCTCCTCACACACTGCTGGTGTGTTCAATTTTTTGACATAGGGTGCTGGCAGATTACGGGCCTCCCATAGCTGCTGCCAGGCCCCTAATCTGCCATGGGCCCCTGTACCGCCTCCTCATGCTGCTGCCAGGTCCACAGTGTCTCATGCCATGTGCCACTTTCAGGTCCCCTCACACTGCTGGTGTGTTCCATTTTTTGTCATAGGGTGCTGGCAGATTACGGGCCTCCTATAGCTGCTGCCAGGCCCCTAATCTGCCATGGGCCCCTATACCACCTCCTCATGCTGCTGCCAGGTCCAGAGTCTCTCATGGGTCCCTGTACGGCCTCCCATTGCTGCTGTCTCCATCGCCACACTCTTCCATGTGCCACTTTCAGGTCTCCTCACACTGCTGGTGTGTTCCATTTTTTGTCATAGGGTGCTGGCAGATTACGGGCCTCCCATAGCTGCTGCCAGGCCCCTAATCTGCCATGGGCCCCTGTACCGCCTCCTCATGCTGCTGCCAGGTCCACAGTGTCTCATGCCATGTGCCACTTTCAGGTCTCCTCACACTGCTGGTGTGTTCAATTTTTTGACATAGGGTGCTGGCAGATTACGGGCCTCCTATAGCTGCTGCCAGGCCCCTAATCTGCCATGGGCCCCTATACCGCCTCCTCATGCTGCTGCCAAGTCCAGAGTCTCTCATGGGTCCCTGTACGGCCTCCCATTGCTGCTGTCTCCATCGCCACACTCTGCCATGTGCCACTTTCAGGTCTCCTCATACACTGCTGGTGTGTTCAATTTTTTGACATAGGGTGCTGGCAGATTACGGGCCTCCCATAGCTGCTGCCAGGCCCCTAATCTGCCATGGGCCCCTGTACCGCCTCCTCATGCTGCTGCCAGGTCCACAGTGTCTCATGCCATGTGCCACTTTCAGGTCTCCTCACACTGCTGGTGTGTTCAATTTTTTGACATAGGGTGCTGGCAGGTTACGGGCCTCCCATAGCTGCTGCCAGGCCCCTAATCTGCCATGGGCCCCTATACCGCCTCCTCATGCTGCTGCCAAGTCCAGAGTCTCTCATGGGTCCCTGTACGGCGTCCCATTGCTGCTGTCTCCATCGCCACACTCTGCCATGTGCCACTTTCAGGTCTCCTCACACACTGCTGGTGTGTTCAATTTTTTGACATAGGGTGCTGGCAGATTACGGGCCTCCCATAGCTGCTGCCAGGCCCCTAATCTGCCATGGGCCCCTGTACCGCCTCCTCATGCTGCTGCCAGGTCCCCAGTGTCTCATGCCATGTGCCACTTTCAGGTCTACTCACACTGCTGGTGTGTTCCATTTTTTGTCATAGGGTGCTGGCAGATGACGGGCCTCCCATAGCTGCTGCCAGGCCCCTAATCTGCCATGGGCCCCTATACCGCCTCCTCATGCTGCTGCCAGGTCCAGAGTCTCACATGGGTCCCTGTACGGCGTCCCATTGCTGCTGTCTCCATCGCCACACTCTGCCATGTGCCACTTTCAGGTCTCCTCACACACTGCTGGTGTGTTCAATTTTTTGACATAGGGTGCTGGCAGATTACGGGCCTCCCATAGCTGCTGCCAGGCCCCTAATCTGCCATTGGGCCCTATACCGCCTCCTCATGCTGCTGCCAGGTCCATAGTCTCTCATGGGTCCCTGTACGGCCTCCCATTGCTGCTGTCTCCATCGCCACACTCTTCCATGTGCCACTTTCAGGTCTCCTCACACTGCTGGTGTGTTCCATTTTTTGTCATAGGGTGCTGGCAGATTACGGGCCTCCCATAGCTGCTGCCAGGCCCCTAATCTGCCATGGGCCCCTGTACCGCCTCCTCATGCTGCTGCCAGGTCCACAGTGTCTCATGCCATGTGCCACTTTCAGGTCTCCTCACACTGCTGGTGTGTTCCATTTTTTGTCATAGGGTGCTGGCAGATTACGGGCCTCCCATAGCTGCTGCCAGGCCCCTAATCTGCCATGGGCCCCTATACCGCCTCCTCATGCTGCTGCCAAGTCCAGAGTCTGTCATGGGTCCCTGTACGGCCTCCCATTGCTGCTGTCTCCATCGCCACACTCTGCCATGTGCCACTTTCAGGTCTCCTCACACACTGCTGGTGTGTTCAATTTTTTGACATAGGGTGCTGGCAGATTACGGGCCTCCCATAGCTGCTGCCAGGCCCCTAATCTGCCATGGGCCCCTGTACCGCCTCCTCATGCTGCTGCCAGGTCCACAGTGTCTCATGCCATGTGCCACTTTCAGGTCTCCTCACACTGCTGGTGTGTTCCATTTTTTGTCATAGGGTGCTGGCAGATTACGGGCCTCCTATAGCTGCTGCCAAGCCCCTAATCTGCCATGGGCCCCTATACCGCCTCCTCATGCTGCTGCCAGGTCCAGAGTCTCTCATGGGTCCCTGTACGGCCTCCCATTGCTGCTGTCTCCATCGCCACACTCTTCCATGTGCCACTTTCAGGTCTCCTCACACTGCTGGTGTGTTCCATTTTTTGTCATAGGGTGCTGGCAGATTACGGGCCTCCCATAGCTGCTGCCAGGCCCCTAATCTGCCATGGGCCCCTGTACCGCCTCCTCATGCTGCTGCCAGGTCCACAGTGTCTCATGCCATGTGCCACTTTCAGGTCTCCTCACACTGCTGGTGTGTTCAATTTTTTGACATAGGGTGCTGGCAGATTACGGGCCTCCTATAGCTGCTGCCAGGCCCCTAATCTGCCATGGGCCCCTGTACCGCCTCCTCATGCTGCTGCCAGGTCCACAGTGTCTCATGCCATGTGCCACTTTCAGGTCTCCTCACACTGCTGGTGTGTTCCATTTTTTGTCATAGGGTGCTGGCAGATTACGGGCCTCCCATAGCTGCTGCCAGGCCCCTAATCTGCCATGGGCCCCTATACCGCCTCCTCATGCTGCTGCCAAGTCCAGAGTCTGTCATGGGTCCCTGTACGGCCTCCCATTGCTGCTGTCTCCATCGCCACACTCTGCCATGTGCCACTTTCAGGTCTCCTCACACACTGCTGGTGTGTTCAATTTTTTGACATAGGGTGCTGGCAGATTACGGGCCTCCCATAGCTGCTGCCAGGCCCCTAATCTGCCATGGGCCCCTGTACCGCCTCCTCATGCTGCTGCCAGGTCCACAGTGTCTCATGCCATGTGCCACTTTCAGGTCTCCTCACACTGCTGGTGTGTTCCATTTTTTGTCATAGGGTGCTGGCAGATTACGGACCTCCTATAGCTGCTGCCAGGCCCCTAATCTGCCATGGGCCCCTATACCGCCTCCTCATGCTGCTGCCAGGTCCAGAGTCTCTCATGGGTCCCTGTACGGCCTCCCATTGCTGCTGTCTCCATCGCCACACTCTGCCATGTGCCACTTTCAGGTCTCCTCATACACTGCTGGTGTGTTCAATTTTTTGACATAGGGTGCTGGCAGATTACGGGCCTCCCATAGCTGCTGCCAGGCCCCTAATCTGCCATGGGCCCCTGTACCGCCTCCTCATGCTGCTGCCAGGTCCACAGTGTCTCATGCCATGTGCCACTTTCAGGTCTCCTCACACTGCTGGTGTGTTCCATTTTTTGTCATAGGGTGCTGGCAGGTTACGGGCCTCCCATAGCTGCTGCCAGGCCCCTAATCTGCCATGGGCCCCTATACCGCCTCCTCATGCTGCTGCCAAGTCCAGAGTCTGTCATGGGTCCCTGTACGGCCTCCCATTGCTGCTGTCTCCATCGCCACACTCTGCCATGTGCCACTTTCAGGTCTCCTCACACTGCTGGTGTGTTCCATTTTTTGTCATAGGGTGCTGGCAGATTACGGGCCTCCCATAGCTGCTGCCAGGCCCCTAATCTGCCATGGGCCCCTATACCGCCTCCTCATGCTGCTGCCAGGTCCATAGTCTCTCATGGGTCCCTGTACGGCCTCCCATTGCTGCTGTCTCCATCGCCACACTCTGCCATGTGCCACTTTCAGGTCTCCTCACACTGCTGGTGTGTTCCATTTTTTGTCATAGGGTGCTGGCAGATTACGGGCCTCCCATAGCTGCTGCCAGGCCCCTAATCTGCCATGGGCCCCCGTACCGACTCCTCATGCTGCTGCCAGGCCCGTAATCTGTCATGGGCCCCTGTACCGCCTCCTCATGCTGCTGCCAGGTCCAGAGTGTGTCATGGGTCCCTGTACGGCCTCCCATTGCTGCTGTCTCCATCGCCACACTCTGCCATGTGCCACTTTCAGGTCTCCTCACACTGCTGGTGGTTTCCATTTTTGTCATAGGGTGCTGTATGGCCTCCCATTGCTGCTGCCTCCACCGCCACACTGTGGCTCCACACTCTGGTTTTGGCCCCGTGACTGCCCAAATGAGTGAAGTGTGCGGTGATTCTAAGATCGACGGCACTCATCTGCATGTCATACTGACTGTCAGTATTATTTCTCTTCCCCAGCAGACTCCAAGGGCATTTAAATTAAAGGTACAGTGTTCTGCACTAATATAAAGGCTCTCTGAAGCCTAGAAACACCCTTTTATAAGTTAAATTCGCAGCGAATATATTCGACTCGAATCAAAATTTTTCCACGAATTCGCCGAATCAGTCGAATCGAATTTTTGAATACTTCGCTCATCTCTAATGATGACATCTGTAGGCTGAGGTGTTTCACACAGTTTGTACCAGGAGACCACTAGATGACCATTCAGCTTGAGCAGGCTTGATCATTTATAACTTAGTGGTCCATTGTACTTGGTAAGAGGCTTCTTTCAATGGTTATACAACGTAGTAGAAATTCCTGGGAAACAGGAGGGTAAGTCAACAGATGAACTATGGCTATATAAATGCACCCGCTTGAATTATTAAAATTTCACTAGCACTTTTATTTTCACATACGGTCTAACTTTTGGAACAGATAAACTGTTACTATATGGAAATATTTGATTTTTTTGTGCAGGTTTCATGTTTTGAAAATTTTTTGCATCATATTTCTTAGGATTAATTTTGGGTTCAATGAGTTTAGAGCTGCCAAATCTGTCAGAGAGGGTTGTGATTGTGGACAGAGCGAACAGACTGGCAAAACCTTCCTTTCTTCCTGACCATGTCCCCAGGGACATCATTGCTAGAATCCACTTCTACCATGTGAAGGAGTCACTGATGGCCTTTGCGAGAACACATAATCCATTACTGGCGCCATATAATGGGATATCTCTGTTTGCTGATTTCTCCCAGTATACCATTCTTGCCCATAAAAAATTACTCTCCTTTACAAAATTACTCCGTAATAACAATATAAAATGCCAATGGAGCTTCCCCACTAAATTGTTGAGAACAAAGGATAACCGTTTACTGACTGTCAACTCAGAAGAAGAAGGATTTCAGTTTCCTCGGACTGGGACAAAGTGGCGGATTGATGCACTATTATGTAGTTTTCAGCTTTGATTGGGTTGAGGGATGGTTCCTCTTCTAGTCCAGCACTGCGTTTAGTTGGCGAGCGCGTTTGCTCACGGTTCCTGGAAATCATCCCCAACTTGTTGAAGTGATTTGGTTCACCTGCTCTTACTTGATGTGTGTTGTTTATATAGTTTTTTTTTCCAATTTTCTCTCTTTTCTATTATTTCTGGTTTTTCTAACAGAGTATCGGCAACTGCTTTAGCTCAGGAATTCTCATGGGTCGCTGAACTGTCTCTGATGCTAAGGCTGCCTGTGCATCTGCTCCAAGGAGAGCTGGTTATTGTGAGTGGTTTTGTACATGCTAAAATTGCTCTGCTGTTAATATTTTTCAGGCCACTAGATGGCGACCATGTACTATTTTGTATGCTTTACTATGGTACTGAATATTGTGTCTATGAATGCTCATGGTCTTAACAACCCATTCAAATGTGGTATGATGTGGAAGGAGGCAAAGAACATACATGGGGACATTATTTGTGTACAAGAAACTAATTTCTCGGCACTTAAGGTCCCCCGCTGTTCACATAAATTGTTTCCCCACGTGCTTACAGCTAATGCCCCTCAGAAAAAATGTGGTGTCCTGATCGTAGCGTTATCTCTTCTCTCCCTGGAGAGAGATTGGAAAAGGTAGGTTCTTAATAACGGTGTGTGAACTCAATAACATTCTTTACACGATTGTGAACCTATATGCCCCTAATGTTAACCAAATTTAGTTTTTCAATTCATTACAGAAAAAAGTTTAAAAAATTCAGAAAAGTTATTTACTCTATTGTGGTGACTTTAATGCTATTATCCATAGGTCTTTGGATGTTTTGGGGCAGTTGCTGGGTGTGTGGTATTCTATGGCGTCGACTCTTCAGGAGTCCAATCTCTATGATACTTGGAGGTGTCTCCATGACTCAGAGAAAGATTTTACGTACTACTCATCCCCGCATAAATCTTACTTGAGGATTGATTATTTCCTAACCGATTTACAACTCCTTCAACATGTAACCAAAGCAAACATCCATCCTATGACGTGGTCAGACCATGCGCCCATATCTTTCAGCATAAAAGAGACTTTAAAGTTTTCACCGGTATTCCTGTGGCGCAATTATTCTTCTATGTTTCTCAATCCCAGTAGCCGCTCTCATATCTCTAAATCATTGCAGGATACCCAGAGCAATATTGACAATGCACAGTAAGTGGTGAAGCCACTTCTTCAAAAACCATGACAGCTTTCTCCCCCTTTTCCAATATTTGTGTTTTCAGTTTATTTGGAAAGAAGAGATTGACATTAAAACTTAATTTTAACTCCTTTTAACTTGCCAGATGTTTTCATTACATCTCAGCCAGGTTTTTCTTACCTCTCGATTAACACAATTGATTTTTGGGGAAGAATTGCAGGATAAATATTAAATGCATTCAGTCTTTTCCAAATTCATTATCTGCTCTAAAGCAATTAATTAAACAGGAAGCTTGTTTTCTTTAATTTTTGCAGCTATTAAATGAAAAACCCTAAAGTAAAATTACGCTGAACCTGTCAGAAACAGTTTTCACAAAATGCAATACAGCATGTTCAAAGTGTTTGAAATGACACAGGTGTCTTCTTTTATGATATATAATTGAGTACTACAACAGAAGTATGAATTCCCAAAGAGTTGTTATGATGAGAATGTCATTCAAAGGGATTCTTCAAGTGGAGAGCTGAATGGATTAACCTACATAAGTGTTCTTATGAATATTCTGTACCTCATTATTTTTAGGTGTAATTAAAAATTATATAATACACATTTTGGAATATTTTCCAGCGACGTATTTGTTCATTAGCTTATTTTTTCCCTCTTTGAGCATTTGATGCTTGAGTTGCACATCTGCAACATGTTTCTATATGTACAATGCACAGGATGTTTTGAGCATTTCTTTTTTCATGCATGCTGGTTCATTTATGCAGTGGTATGGTAGCATGTGTGAAATCTTAATTCTTATGTTAATAATGGTGGTTTGAATGCTTCTCTTCTAAGTAGGCTAAAGGTAGCCATGGCAACTGCATTTTCTGAATGGTCATATTATATGCATGGGGTGGGGGGGGAGTGTTTACATCTTGTAGCCATACAGGCCCATGTCAATATTTTCTAAAACCCAGATGTTTGGTTATAACACATACATACCTGATTTCATGATTTCTGGTTCATGTGAAGAAACCACAAACAATACCTGATGATCATGTACTGATGTATATGAAGAAATGGTGCTTCAACCCTACTGCATGGATATTTCACAAATGCACAGCAAGTGTGTCTGGAAAACATCCCTTCCGACATCCATATGCTCACCTTACCTGCACTACTTTGTAGATCTTTGCTCTTCTGCAGTCAGGAAGCCTACCACAAGCATAGTGTTTACTTTCACTCTATAGTGTGCTCCTATGAAGAGATCTATAAAAGCATTGGAAGCCCAGGAAATGATCATTTCAGCTCCTGGGCTTAGTGCAGGATGGTGGCTGTCACAGACAACTGGTGATCCCAACCTGCATCTGCACATGGGGCCACTATTGCTGCTGGTTCAGCCAAGACCCAAATGGTTAAGAAAAATCTAAGGGGAGGAACTAAGATAATGACTAATTAGGGTCAACTAAAATTTTAACTAGAAACTTTAGGTTTAAAAAAAAAAACGTATTTAGGTTTACAAATTTTATTCTGTATTTGTATTCTTTTTATTGGAATTGTTTCCAAATTATTGCAAATTTAGAACATTTACATACTTTTTAGTGTATAAGAGTAAATTATGAATGAAAGCTAGAAGTTTTCATTCATAAATTAATATTGAGCAGGAACAAACTTTCAAACTAACAGCTCAGTCCTGTTTATTACACAGGCAGAGGGACTGCCCTTATTTAACTACTTGCCTACTGGGCACTTTTACTCCCTTCCTGCCAATGCCAATTTTCAGCATTCAGCGCTGTTGTATTTTTTTGAGACATTTCTTTCTTGTAGTATTTAATCACCACCAGGCTTTCTTTTTTTTATTAACAATTTTTATTGATTTTCACACACACACACATATATATATATACAAAAAATAACACAGGAGAAAGAAGGAGCACATCGATGGTGAGGTCTGCATGGTTACAAACATAATAATGTCATATAGCTACAATGGGAAGGCCATCAGAACTGTACATTTGTAGAAAGGTGGGAGGAGGAGAAATTGTCCCATGGGTGCCACACTGCCTCGAACACAGCAGTCGAGCAGGCATGTATAGCAGTCACCTGACTCCATCAGTCTCACATCAGCAATAATTTTAAACAGTGTTGACATCGAAGGAGGTATAGCGGATAGCCAACACATAGGAATGCTTCTTCTGGGCACAGTCAGAATATGTGTGGAGAGTTTCCTGGCCATTCTGGGAAGCCCTGGGAATGGCAGGCTCAGTAAAAAATATAGAGGCTCAAAAGGAGAGAGGTATGCAGTAACAATTGTAAAAAAGACAAAACGTCTTCCCAAAAAGGGACAATGGATCCACAAGTCCAAAAAATATGGAAGAGGGAGCCAAAATCTTTCCCACAACGCCAGCAAGCGGAAGAAGCTTTAAGATTAAAGGCATGGATAACCTCGGAAGTTTTGTACCATTACATCAAAATTTTGTATGTGTTTTCTTTATAAACCACACAGACAGAAGATTTAGATGTGTTATCCCCAATTTTCTTCCATTGCGTAAGATCAAAGTCACATTGCAAAAACTGGGACCACTTGCGCATGTAATGATGAGTGTCGTTAGAGAGGGGGGTAGCATCCATAAGAAGTTTGTATATATTAGAAATTATGCCCTTTTGATGTGGACCTTGTATACATAGACGCTCAAAGGGAGTAGGTTTCCCAAGAGTCAAAGTGAGGGACATGGTGGAGAAAAAGTGACGTATCTGGAGGTATATATATAAATGCTGGGAAGGCAGATCTTTTTTCTAGAGATATGAGAATGGTTGCAGCTTCCGAGTAACAGAATGTACTGGGTGGTGCAGTTGGAAGAGTTTGGCTGTGACCCAAGGGGACATCCGGGGCACCGCCAGACTATCTGGAAGGTTGGGGTTAAAAAGGATATTAATTAGTGGGGAGCAATCGGAGGCCAATGCAAACCTAGTTCTACATTTCTGCCATATACTCATAGAGAATTGCATGGGGCCAAGGAACAGACGACGAATAGGGGTAAGGTCCACCGCCAAAGACGACCAGAGGAGAGAGCAGGGATGAGTAGGGGTCAATTGTAAGGACTCTATCTCGGTCCACAAATTGGGAGGGAATTGAGTGGACCATGATGTAAGGAAACGGAGGTTAGTAGCATAGTAATAGGTCACAATATCCAGTGCCCCTAGGCCTCCTCTAGAACGCAGAGAGAGTAGTACACTACGTGTGATTTTATGTCGCTTATTATGCCAAATGAAATGTAGAAGGGATTTCTGAATGGAGTGTAGCTTGGACATAGGAACAGGAACAGGGTAGCAAATAAATACAAACGTTTGGGTAGTACTGTCATCTTTATGACGTTGATACGTCCCAGGAATGATAAGGGTAGAGTATCCCAAAATTTCAGGGAGCTGAAATAGCTATAAATAGGGGGGGAGTTAGCATCATATATTGAATTATAGGAGGAAGTAAGGTTAGTACCCAGATACTTTAGAGAATATGGGAATGATTCTTGAAGGGATGAGAGGACAGCTGGGGGGATATGGAGTGGGAGTGCTTCAGTCTTGGAGGTGTTAACCCTGTAACCCGAGAGAGTCCCGAACTGCCGTAAAAGTTAATGCAATGCTGTGAGGGAAATTTGGGGATTCGAGAGTGTAAGGAGGATATCATCTGCAAAAAGGGACAATTTCTATTCACGGCCATGAGACATTATGCCTTGTATGTCGGGATGGGACCGGATTGCAATAGCCAGTGGTTCCAAACAGAGAATAAACAATAGTGGAGAGAGAGGGCATCCCTGTCGCATACCATTCGACATCTGAAAAGGGGGTGAGAGAAAAGAGGCCATTTTGAACTGTGAGGCAGGATGGAAGTAGAGAGCTTTTAAAGCTGCCACGAAAAGGCCACAGAAGACAAAATTCTCCAAGACCATAAACATATAAGGCCATCTGAGATGATCAAATGCTTTTTGGGCATCTAAGCTCAATAAAATTGTGGGAATGGAAGATCGGTTAACCAAGTCAACTAGATCAATGGATCTCCTGGTATTATCCGCTGCATGTCTGGCAGGGACAAAGCCTACTTGGTCTCTGTGTATGAGCTTGGAGATGAGCTTAGACAGCTAGGATCTTAGTAAAAATCTTGTAATCAGAATTCAGTAGAGCAATAGGACGGTAATTATCTAAGATAGAATAGTCAGGTTTGGGAATTACAGAGATGTATGCACGAGAAAAGTCAGCTTGGGGAGTAATACCTCTGAAAAAATCGTGATAGAGAGAAAGAAGGTGGGGAGCCAGGATACCAATGAAAGTCTTGTAGAGTAGGGAAGTCCATCTGGTCCGGGGTTTTGCATGAGGGGAGATGTTTGACTGTATCAAATAGTTCTTCAGATGAGATGTCAGTGTTGTGGGCCGCAATGTCAGAAGACGAAAGCTTCGGCAACAATAGAGGGTCGAAAAACCTATCAAAAGAAGTCTCTGTGAGAGGAGGATGGAGGTCTGGGGTCAAACAGTTGTAAAGGGATTCATAATATGAGCCAAAAAGGGAGACCATTACATGAGGATCATAAGTAGGGCTCCCATTCGGCTGGACAAGATGGTCCGGCACCGTAGGGGGTTGTGCTTTAAGTCTATTAACGAGCATACGGTGAGGTTTGTTAGAGAATTCGTAGAATTTCTGCCTGACCCAGAGGAGCAATTTTGTGGACTTACAGGCATCAAGGGCCTTGATTTGGCCACAAAGAGAGGTCACTTTATACAGCCCAGAAATAGACGTCTTCGCAAGAAGTCTATTTTCAGCTAGGGTTATCTGGCAGACTAGGGCAATCCTGGCACCCTCTGAGGATTTCTTCAGGTAAGAACCCATGGAGATACAAAGGCCACAAAATACCACCTTGTGGGCTTCCCATACGGTCGAGGTAGATGTTACAGAGCCTACATTAAGTTGAAAGTACATATCAAGTCCCTGAGAGAGCTCAGCACGGATATGTTCTATGGTTAAAAGGTCTCATTGAGGCGCCAATGGCCCGTTTTTGGCATAACATTAGGGAATAACATTTTTAAGGTCAAGGAAGCGTGATCATACCATGTGATGGGATTGATATCAGAGGAGACTAGGAGAGGGAGAAGAGGAGCTGAAATGAAAAAATGATCTAAGCGTAACTGCGATGAGGTGTAGAATAGAAGGTAAATTGTTTGTGGGTAGGGTGTCGAATCCACCAGGCATCAAAGAGACGATGCTCCCTGATCAATTTGCGATTGCAATTCGAGGAGGAGCATTGCCGCTTTGAAGGAGTGGACTCAAAGAGAACCTTCCTATCTTTGTGTGGTGAAAGGATTAAATGAAAGTCACTCCCTATAATCATGTGTGGAGTGGAAAAGGAGCCTAATTTATCGAGTGTTTGTGTAAGGAACTGTAACTGACCTGAGTTCAGAGCATAGAGATTCATTAAAATAAGGGGGGTGCCACCAAGCATACATTCTAAGATAATGTAGCGACCACCACTGGGCTTTTTATTTTTTTTCTAAGAAAAGACTTAAAATGTTGAAAAAAAAAGTTTCTTAGTTTCTGTTATCAAATGTTGTAAATTAGTAATAGGCTGATAGGCTGCACTGATGGGCACTGATGAGGTGGTAGTGATGGGCACTGATGAGGGGGCAGTGATTAGGCAGCAATGATGGGCACTCATAGGCATCACTGATGGGCATTGAAAGGCAGCACTGATGATCACTGATGGGCACCGATCGGTAGCACTGATAATCAGGGCACTGATGATTATCAGTGTAGATATCCCCTGTGTGGATGGCTGCTTACCTGCTCTCCTCTCCTCACATGCTGGCAGTGGGAGGAGAGGACTGCCGACAACCGGCAAATCCTGTTTACAATATGATTAGCTGTGATTGGACACAGCTGATCACATGGTAAAGGGCCTCTGTAATTGACCCTTTACCTAGATCTGTGATCAGCTGTGTCTAAATGACAAAGTGATCACAGAATGCATCAGTTGTGTGCCACAGGGGCACGTGGGGGGTGATGTGGTTCTCGGAAGACGTCAATAGATACCCTCCCAGAACTGGACAACTGCGCTGTAACCATCATTCAGATATAGCATGGTCGGCAAGAGGTTATTCATTGAAGCTTGATGATAACTGTTCTCTCTGCTCTGTTCATCCATATGCATAATAGGTGAATCTCACTTACAGGAGAGTACCACTGATTACAGAGGAAGAGCTGTGCTTGCCTTGTGCAATCAACAGCACTGAGCTGTCAGCTCTACATCTTGGTCTGTCACACTGCAAGCACTGCCTAGCGGCTGTGTAAAAAGATCTAACAAGCTGACATTACACAAATAAACACCACCATAAGGGACTTTAGTGCAGCAACCATAGTACAGTAATACCACGGTTTACGAATTTAATTTGTTCTGCAGGACTTTTCGTATAGCAAAAAATTTGTAAACCGAAACGCCGTTTCCCATAGGAATGCATTGAAAACCAATTTATCTATTGGTTATCGGAGATCAGAAAAAAGTAAATGCTACTAAAATACCGCATGAGTTATTTTATCAAGTCATGCAGTATTTTAGTAGTGACAACCATGTGTTAATGTTTCAGCTGTCAGCGGGGTTCCCCACTGAATGTAAAAAAATTGCCGGCAATTAAACAAATTTGAAAAAACAGCGTGGGGTTCCCCCTCCCATCCATACCAAGCCCTTCGGGTCTGGTATGGATTTTGAGGGGAACTCCCATGCCAAAATTTTAAAAAAAATTGCGTGGGGGTCCACCCAAAATCCATACCAGACCCTTATCCGAGCGTGCAGCCTGGCAGGTCAGGAAAGGGGGGGGGCAAACGAGCGCAAGCTCAAGCGCCCCCCCCCCGAACCATACCAGGCCACATGCTCTCAACATGGGGGGGTGCTCTGGGGCAGGGGGGCTCCCCTCAAAGCACCTTGTCACCATTTTGATGGGGAAAAGGGCCTCTTCCCCAGAACCCTGGCTGGTGGTTGTGGGGGTCTGCGGGCAGGGGGCTTATTGGAATCTGGAAGCCCCCTTTAACAAGGGGGCCCGGAGATCTCGCCCCCCATGTGAATGAGTATGGGGTACACGGTACCCCTACTCATGCACAAAAAACAAAAAGTGTAGTGTGAAAAAAGACAGGGCACAGTCTTTGACAAGTCCTTTATTAAAAGAAAAAACTAAAATAATGTCCTCCCGCCCCTTACATATTTAAGGACTGTCAAACCACCGGAGCAGGGAGCGTGGAAGCCAATGGCGGAAACAGAGCCTTTTTTTAAAATTCTTCTTTCGGGTCATCGTTGGCAGCGGTGGTGATGGCAGGCATCGTGATTGACGTTGGATCTACTGCGGGGGTCATTTTTTAAAATTTTTTCTTTTACTAAAGGGCTTGTCAAACACCGTGTCCTGTCTTTTTCCACACTCCACTTTTTGTTTTTATGAATGAGTAGGGGTACCGTGTACCCCATACTCACTCACATGGGAGGGCCGAGATCTGGGGGCCCACTTGTTAAAGGGGGCTTCCAGATTCCGACAAGCCCCCTGCCCGCAGACCCCCACAACCACTGCCCAAGGTTGTGGGGAAGAGACCATTGTCCCCATCAACATGGAGACTAGGTGCTTTGGGGGGGAGCTCCCCCTGTCCCAAAGCACCCCCCTATGTTGAGGTCATGTGGCCCCCCCTTCCCTGACCTGCCTGGTTGCATGCTCGGATAAGGGTCTGATATGGATTTTGGGGGGGACCCCACGCCATTTATTTTTAAATTTTAACATGGGAGTTCCCCTCAAAATCCATACCAGACCCAAAGGGCTTGGTATGGTTGGGAGGGGGGACCCCATGAGGTTTTTTTATTTATTATGGTGCCAGTTTTTAAATGTAATTACCTCTTTTTTTTTCTTCACTATAGCTTAGAAATTCAGCTGTAACTTCTCCGCAGCTAAAAGAAAGAATGTTTTCTTTTAGTTTATTTCACCGAGTTAAGAGAAACAATGTTTTCTTTTAGTTTCTTAAAAGAAACAAAGTTTCCATTAACTCCGGGGAAAGTAACAGCTAATTCTGTGAGCTATAGTGAAGAAAAAAAAAGCCAGCAAATGCATTTAAAAATCAGCACTGACATACACTTCATATTGCGAAAAAAATTCTTAAAAAATATATACACTGAGGCATTCTTTTCAATGGATTCTCATTCATAAACTGAAAATTACGTTAACCGAGGCATTTGTAAACCAAGGTAATACTGTACATATACGTGTATAAACTTCTTTAAAAGTGATACATACTTTATTCTGTAAACATCCTTATTAAAGATACATGTTTTTTAAGGAACATTAACTCTGACAATGCTACAAATACTTCCTTCACAACATGAAAGGAACTCCCAAAGAAAGGGAGACTACTCCATTTTAAAAAAGACATTAACTCTGACAATACTACAAAATACTTCCTTCACAACATGAAAAAAACTCCCAAAAGAAGGGAGACTAACTGACACATTGTGATCATTCCATTTTTGATCTTCTTCAGGGAGCTTAGACACAGAAGGGATTTCTAAGTAGACATACAAGAGTAAATGATAATATGCACATAAATGATAAGTAAATAACATTAAAGTGATTGCCATAATTATATTTACAACAGGATTGAACGAGCTTTAATCAGAGCAATTATAGGCAATATCTAGGATGGGACTACATATTCCAAGGCCTCAACGTCATGGACCAACCAGAAGAGCATGAGTGGTCAGATATACATACAGAATCACCCTCAATATTCCTCTATAATCATCATAGAAGATATAAATGTAAATTAGATACAAGGCCAATTAAATAGGTCCAAATATTGATATCCTGATAAATCTAGAAGAACAAGACTAACCATCTGAGAACATGGTAGATGAGCACAAAAGACTGAAGTACTTATTGTTATTGTGGTGAAGACATCACAGATCTCATAAAACTACAAATTTGAAGCAGTGATTTGATCTAAAATAAAAATATATATAATACATATTGGCAAAACTGCCCATAAAAAGTCAAGGTTACAACTATCCATCATGCTTACTAAGATGTAGAGCAATAGAGATATTCCAATCTCAATGGAAAATAGCTGTGACCAGGTTCATTATCTGTAATAAAGAATCAACACATGCTCTAAATGCTTTTTTGTCTTCTCTTATAACAATAAAGTATTTTTGGAAAAAAAAAGAATCAAAACAAAGCCATGAGAATACTGACAGGACTTCTGTGATAAAAAAAATGCTTCTCTTCACCAACAAACTTTTAGTGCTCACCAAACCATCCGGACCACATAACAGACAGCCCTCTGAACAGAAAGCCAGACCAGCCACAGCAATACGTCCAATATATATGGATCTCAATTAAAGATGATTATCTAATCAGACGGTAATCCAATGAACCTGTGCTGCCAGCAAAGGGATAAGGTGGAATTCCAATAGCATTTCTATACCCCATCATCCATGAATCCCCAGATCCCCAGAATCCACCACCAACACCCACCGCAAATGCGTGACCTCACCGCACCACGCTGGCACCTGGCGCACAACCATGCCAGGGCGCATGAGTGGCACCATCTTATGTAGGTGGAAGTCCTAAGACGCCACCGGAATAGGAAAGAGCCCCCTACAGGCTTGTGGACGATGTGACCCTCATCCACACCACAAAGGGCATATGGATGTCCCACAGGGGGAACCTCTGCACGAGGCCAGCCATATCCCGTTCTGGATATTCAAAAAGAAGGGACGCCTGTCGAACCCGAGACTAGTGTCACCCCCAGAGGCCATCCATGAAAAGGACAGTGCAAAATATCATGAAACATAAATTAGACATAAATCAAATATAATACAATTACTACAAAAAATACAAAATGAAAGTGTAATAATAATAATGATAATAATAAAAGTGCACATCCCCTATATAGCAGCCTAACTAAGGCAAATATCAAATAATTTATTATTATTTTGTTTCCAACGAAAATGAGTGAGTTCAAAAATAATGGGCAGCTGAAGTGTGGTACAATCTATTTTACCGGAAGTAAATCCCTTTAAAAAAGGACGAATGGATCTAGCTTCATTCAAGCCTGAAGGAACTGTCGCCTGCAACCTATATATCCATTTTTATTCTTACTGGAGGAGATTTTTATTCCAATCCCCCCTCCCCCCACGATCAGGAATGTGCATTTGATCCAAGGCAATTAATTTTACTTTTGGGGACTCTATAATTGTGATCTAAAGCTGCATGTCTGCCAATAGGGAGATATCAAATCCCTACTTGCTTCTAAGGCTGTTTTGGTATAGGAAGGGGACTTATTCGGAGAGGATCTATAAGCATGGACCTTAAGGATTTCCAGGCTTCAATTGAGGCTCGTATAGTTGGTGTTGATTAATAGTTGTGTGAGATGGGGAAACAGCTCTCATTGTTTGAACACTGTTTGTGTGCAGTAAACTATGGTGTGGAGTAAATTGATGTTTTGACTGACATTCTGTGGTTTAGCCACAAGATGTCACTGTTTTTCTAACACAGGCTCAGACTGCATAGATATTTGTATATTCATGAAGAAGTGGGGTTTTTAGTGAACAGGAAGAGGAGACTGCAGCCATGTTTTGGACGATGCTGAATGCAGGAGCCATGTTCTGGAGAATGCTGAATGGAGGGGCCGTGTGAGCTGCAGCTGGGTGAAGCTGATGAGATTGCTGCCAGGAAGCTGATGAGAGCCAAGGAACAACGCAGCATACACTACAATATCCCAGGCCTGTTGGAGAGACATTTGTTCTGTTCAGAGTCACCAGCGGATACAAAGCAGACCCAGGTCGGTAAGATCATGCACGCACCTCATTTCAGTGTTGGCGCCTTGAGACTGAATCCAGGCCTATAGTTAGTTAGTGTCTCTGTTTGTGTCAGGCCACAAGTGTTGTTACTGATTATTGGAAGGACTCCACAACTTAAAGTGACATGTCACATTGGAGAGCTGATAAAATCCTACAAACTCAAGCCAGCCTGGCGTTTTGCTCAGAAGGAATACTCAGGCACATGCTACAGGACCAGTTATGGGAGAGGGAATACTGTAGATTTGTGCAAGATTGTAAGCTGTTGTGCTGCACTGCAGGCTATCCCATACCGTACACCCATACACTGATTCCTGCTCTTTTAGGGTAATAACAGGTAAGGTGTGGCAGCTTATTTGTGCCCGCCAGTAGGTAAATTACTTCACTTTCTACCTTCATCCATCAGAAGGCCCCGTGCTGTGCAGCACAAGGGTCTCAGCCTTTGGGCTGGGTGTATGTAAATTTATTGTATGTTTCCAGCATTTGTGGTTTTGTTCATTTGCCATATCTACATAAAATTCTTTTGTGGCAAAAGCTGGTGTTGAGGTTGCTTTCCTTGTTTGTGACTTCACTGTATCCTGGGGAGCCCACCCCGATACACGGCTTACAGTTGGAATCCTTTGCCACGAGCCCGCTAGTAGTATGGCGCTTAAATCTGTAGTAGAGGCTAGAGTTTTTTTAATGTCACCCCATTTTGTATCATTTTCCACTATAAACCAATGTTTAAGTTGGTCTAATAATGATGCTTTATGATAGTCCCTAATGTCAACAAATCCCATTCCTCCTATTTTTTTGTGTTTGAATAATGTATTATGTGAGCATCTAGGTCTCATATTTCCCCAGACGTACTTTTTAAGCATAGATTGTAGTTTTGATAGATATGAAAATTTAATTGGGATTGGAATTGATCTACATAGATAAAAAAAATCTGTGGCAATATGAACATTTTAAATGCGGCCAGTCTTCCAGACTAGGATAGTTCATGCTTAGCCATTTGATTAAGGTGGGTTTGAATTTTGGAATGAATTTAGAATAATTGAGAGTTCCTAGATCAGAGGTTTTGTTTGTCAACAATATTCCAAGATAAGGAGTGGCTTCATTTTCCCAGATGTAGGGAAATTTGTTTTGGAGGTGCATTTTTAGAATGTGATCTACACCTAGATTTAGGATATTAGATTTGGATGCATTTATTTTATAATATGAAATATCACTAAATTGTATGAGAGTTTGTTGAATTGCTGCTAAAGAAGTAGAGGACAAAGAGGGTTATTTTGTGGTAGTTTTTACCTATATAGAAGCCATGTATATCTGGATTGTTTCCTATAGTTTCAGCAAGAGGTTCAATTGATAGGTTAAAAATTAGTGACGACAATGGGCATCCTTGTCTGGCACCATTCTTAATTAAGAATGGTTTGGATAGCATGTTAGATACATAGACTTGGGCAGAAGGATTTGAGTAAAGTCCTGAAATAGCATTAATAATTGTTCCTGAAAATCCAAATGTATGCAGTACTTGGAACATGTATGTCCAGTGTATCCTATCCAAAGCCTTTTCAGCGTCCAGAGCAAGTAAGAAGGAGAGCATTTTTTGTCAGTCTGCATAATGAATTATGTTGATTAGTCTCCAGGTTGCGTCAGATGCTTGTCTACCTTTAATAAAGCCTAACTGATCAGGCTTGATCAAATCTGGGAGTATATTTGTCAGTCTGCACGCTATAATTTTAGAGTAGATCTTAATATCAGTATTTAACCAATTCAATACCTGGCAATTTTACACCTTCCTGCCCAGGCCATTTTTCAGGTTTCAGCGCACTTACACTTTGAATGACAATTGCACGGTCATACAACACTGTACCCAAGCTAAAATTTTATCATTTTCTTCACACAACTAGAGATTTCTTTTGGTGGTATTTAATCATCGCCAGGGTTTTTATTTTTTTTTGCTAAATTAACAAAAAAAGACCAAAAATTTTGAAAACAAAACACGTTTTTCTTTGTTTCTGTTATAAAAGTTTGCAAATAAATAATTGTTCTTCATAAATTTAGGCCGAGATGTATTCTGCTACATGTCTTTGGTGAAAATAACCCAAATTAGGATGTATTTTTTAGTTTGTAGGAAAGTTATAGAGTTCACAAACTATGGTATAGATCTGAATATTGATCAATCCTGAAATACTGACAGCCAATCTAATTTCTTGAGGTCCAAGAATGTCAGAATAGTAGAGATATCCCCCAAATGACCACTTTTTGCAGAGTAGACAGTCCGACGTACTTCATAAGAGGCATGGCGAGTTTTTTGAAGTTGTATTTTTTTTGTCATAATTTTTCGGAAAATGAAAAAATAAAAAAAATTATTTCCACAATTTTGTTTTTACATACTGTCACCAGTGCAGTACAGCGTCATCATATAACTGGCATGGCGGTGATCAGGGACACTGACTGGTGACAGTGTGAAAAAAATATATATATTTCTTTTAATTTTTTTTAATTTTTTTATTATTTTACGTTTTATTAAATTTTTTTTCTTTTTTTTAAGATTTTTTTTTATATTTCACTATGTCCAAAGTAGTACAATGTTACCATAGTAACATTGTACTACTTTGGGGAAGTGATCAGTATTTTTTTTTTTTACACAATTTGTTTATAGCAAAGAATTACTTTGCTATAAGCAAGCATTTATCTGAATGACATCGATTCATTCAGGGTTTTTTTTTTTTTTTGTGCTTAGCTGTGATTTGGCCACAGCTAATCACATGACATGTGCATGTGATTAGCTGTGACCATTCACAGCTAGACACTAGTATACAATGGATGGCATGAATGAAGCCATCCATTGTATACAACTGTCATGTGACCTGCTGTGATTGGTCACAGCAGGTCACATGGTAGCTGCAACGGGGCCGATACTCAGATCTGTCACCGGTGACAGATCGCGCCGCTGCGCGGCTCTGCAAGCGCGCGTACTGCGCATGTGCGGGAGTACGCCAAATGGCGGCCTCCCGGAAAGCTAGTACATTTTTCCGGACGCCATACGGCAATTGGCCGGGCATCAAATGGTTAATAAAGAAATAGGCCTGAAATTTTGTGGGTTGTCTGGATCTTTACCTGATTTGGGGATTGTTACAATTAATGCTTGTAGCATTTCGGAAGGTAATGAGGTGGAAGAAAATCTGTCAGTGTATAGTTGGTTTAGATGAGGATTCGGGGTATTTTGGAAAATTTTATAGTATTCGCTGGAAAGCCCATCTGCTCCCAGACATTTGCCATTCGGTAGTTTTTCTATTGTTCTGTTTAATTAATTTGTGATAGGGGAGTTTAAGATACTTAGGCCAGGATCACACCTATACAGTTCTTGTTTGATCCATTTCTGCAGTGCATTTTGGGGTGTGTTTTGCATTTTTGTGCCTGCATTTTTGATGGGTTTTGCATTTTGTTTTGTTTTTTCCCCAATCTGGTTGGCCAATAAGAAAAAGACACTAATTTGATGTCACAGGATGTCATAGAGCATTTTTACTTCCTTATTCCTGTATGTAATCTGTGCATGCTGCATAACTGACACCATCATGAACTGAACTCTACCCATCCCGATCCTAAGCACGAGAACTCTTGTCACGGAGAGGTACAACGCCACTGCACGCCGACTATCTACAACCAAGCGCCGAAAGACTCCCACCTCACCTGTCCACCACTTACCTCCCTAAAATGCCACCTGTACTCCTCCTCATACTCTTCTCCTCTGTCCCCAAAATCTCTTCTCTCTATCGGGGGGATAGAGAGATTTAGAGATAGAGAGTAACAGGAGGAGGCGGTGGGAGCCGTAGAGGGGAGATGGAAGCAGTGAGGGCGCAATGTATAGTTGTTTGGGAGGAGCGGGGTGCTCCTCCCAAACAACTATACATTGCGCCCTCACTGCTTCCATCTCCCCTCTACGGCTCCCACCTTCTCCTCCTGTTACTCCACTCTCTCACGGACCCGAACACCACCAATGGTAGAATCACACGCTCTTGCACATCCCGCTCCCATGCCACCTTTCTTACCCTTCTCCTCCTCCTAACTGCGGGGGACATCTCCCCGAACCAGGGGCGGACTGACCATTTGGAAATTCAGGCACTGCCCGAGGGCCCGGGGTCAGTAGAGGGCACCATGAGATGCCCCTGGTACCTTTTACATAGGCTTTTTTGAGTTTTGGCAAGGACACAGGGGCCCCCTGATCCCCTATTGCCCGGGGGCCCCATGAGTTGTCAGTCCGCCCCTGCCCCAAACCCCGATCTTCCTCCACCTCACTCATCCACAAGGCACCCACCTACTTCCACGAACTGCCGCAACCCCCTCAACCTAATACCGGTCCCCCTGCTCCCCAAAACCACGCCTCTGTTTTCATGTGCACTCCTGAATGCCCATTTGGTTTGCAACAAACTTAACGCCATCCATGACCTCTTTGTCTCCCGCTCCCTCAACCTCCTGGCGATCACCGAAACCTGGATCAAAACCACAGACTATCTCTCCTGCAGCACTCTCCTATGGAGGACTCACCCAGACCCAGCGGTCGGAAAGGTGGAAGGGTTGGTATGCTCCTGTCACCGCAGAGCACCTTCCAAGTCCTCCCAAACCCTCCCTCTCTATCGACTATTCTCTCCAATTTCCCTGAGGATCGCAGTAATCTATCATTCCCCTGGACCCATATCCTGCTTCCTTGACGACTTCTCCGCCTGGTTAACCTTCTTTCTCTCCTCCGAGCTGCCCACCATCATCCTTGGAGACTTCAACATCCCTACCAACATCAATATCCCGGCCACATCCCAACTCCTCCACCTAATCTCCTCTTTTGCACTCGCACAGTGCATACAGTCCTCCACCCACTCTGACGGGAACACCCTGGACCTTGTTTTCTCTCCCCCCACAACCTCACAAACACCCCTTTCCCCCTCTCTGACTACAACCTCATCACCTTCTCCGTATCCTCGTCCTCTTACATCTACCCCCCCAAACGTCAAACCAGCCGTAACCTCCGCAACCTGAACCCTGCCCCCTTCCACTCTACAGCTGACCAACTTTACGACAGTATCCTTCCTGTGTCCTGCCCTGACCTGGCCACTACTGTTTATAACAACAAGCTGTCAGCCGCTCTTGACTTCCTAGCACCCCTAACCACAGGAAACATTAGACCCCGACTGCTTCAACCCTGGCAGAATGACCATACCAAAAACCTCAAGCGACACAGCCGCACGCTAGAGCGACTATGGAGCAAAACCAAATCCCAGCAAGCGTTCACCCGATATAAATCCGCCTTCCCCACCTACACTTTCTCCCTCCATGCTGCCAAGCAAGCCTACTTTGTAACCCTCATCAATACCCTCTCCTCCAGCCCTCGCTGGCTCTTTTCCACCTTCAACTCCCTGCTCTCTCCGCCCCCCCCTCCACCCAGTACCTCACTCACCGCCCACGAGATTGCTAACCACTTCCAAAGCAAGATCGACGCAATTCGCAGGGACATCACCACTGCTCAGACTTCCGACCCACCTAGCATCCCTCACACGAGAACCCCCTCAACACTCCTCTCCCTCCACCTCGCCACTGTCTAGACCTCCACTCCGCCCAACATTCCTCAACACTCCACTCCTTCGACCCCGTTACCACCGAAGAGGTCCCTAAGGTCTTCTCTGAAGCTCGCCTCACCACCTGCCCCCTTGACCATGTCCCCACACAACTCCTACGATCACCCTCCTCCTCCATCCTACGCTCCCTCACTCACATCTTTAATCTCTCCCTCTCTACTGGCACATTCCCCTCCCCTCTGAAGCACTCGCACATCACTCCCATGCTTAAAAAACAATACCTGGATCCCACCGACCCAAACAACCTTAGACCTATCTCCCTGCTGCCATTTTCATCCAAACTCCTTGAGCGCTTAGCCTATAATCGCCTAAGCTCCCACCTCACCGACAACAACCTCCTTGATTCCCTTGAATCTGGCTTCCGTCCCCTACACTCCACTTCCTCAAATGAAACCTTGCCAAAACCGAGCTCCTAGTTTTCCCCCCAGCCCGCTCCCCCCCCCCCCCACTAGTACTAGGTGTCATTCTAGACTCCAATCTGTCTTTCCAGCCCCAGATCCAATCGCTGACAAATTCATGCAGACTCTACCTCCGCAACATCTCCAAAATACGCACGTTCCTAACTCCAGAAACTACAAAGCAACTCATTCACTCCCTTATATCACAACTTGACTACTGTAACTCCCTCCTCGCCGGCCTACCCCAACAGAGGCTAACCCTGCTTCAGTCTATCCTGAATTCTGTGGCCAGACTCATCCACCTTACCAACCGCTCCGTATCCACCACCCCCCTCTGCCAATCTCTCCACTGGCTTCCGATTGCCCAACGCATAAAATTCAAAATACTAACATTGACGTACAAAGCTGTTCATAACACTGCCCCAAACTATATCACCGACTTGATATCCATCTACCACCCAAAACACTCCTCACAAGACCTCCTACTCTCCAGTTCCCTGGTCTCCTCCTCCCATGCCTGTCTCCAGGACTTCTCCAGGGCTTCCCCCATCCTCTGGAACTCACTACCCCAATCCATCAGACTGTCACCTACCCTCCTAACCTTTAGGCGCACCCTGAAAACCCATCTCTCCAGAGAAGCCTACCCCGCCATCACCTAACTGCTGATCTCCTCTGCTCTCCCCACCACTCCATCCCCCACAGCTATTTCCTCCTGTACCACTCACCCCTCCCTCCTAGATTGTAAGCTCCAAGGAGCAGGGCCAAGGAGCAGTATTTTATTGTATTGTTATTGTACTGTCTCATGTATTGTCTCCCAGTGTAATGTACAGCGCTGAGCAAACTGTTGGCGCTATATAAATGCTGTGTAATAATAATAATAATCATGGCTGCAATCTCCTATTCCTGTCAATTTCCACATTGACAGCTACAGTCATGCAGGAAGAGGAAGAAGAGGAACAGAGGAGAAGACGCAGATATTGGATACATCCAGTGATAGCCAATAGACAGCAGAGAGGACAATCTTGGATCATGTATAACGAACTGAGAGCACATGAGGACACATTTTTCCGATACACACGAATATCTACAAAAAGGCGAGCACAAGTTTAGAACTTTTCCTGCAGCTACAAATGTGTGTCTTAACATCCCCCTCCTGCTACCACCCCTCATTTCCTTTAATTTTTGGGGGGCTTATGCTTTCTTGCTTTGTGTTTCTTCTCTTGTTTTTCTGCTTTTCACCTTTTTTTTTTTTTCCTTTTTTTTTTTTTATTCACTAACCCTTTTTTCTTTTAACAGTTTTGATAAATTGCTGGGTCTACTCAGCAGCAAATTGGAGCAGCAAAAAAAACACATTCTACAGGGACTCCATCCTACCAGTAGAAAGGCTTATGATCACATTAAAGTGTTTATACGCTAAACTGTACAAGTAATAATGACAATATATATTAAATTGCAAAAAAAACATTTTATTTTATTTTTTTACATACACTTTTGTGCAATAAAATAATAAAATACAATAGATCTTTAGAACAACTTTTTTTCTGAAACTCTTTTTTAAGTTTTGTTTTTTTTTTTTAGAAAGAAACACAAAATGGCATTGTTATGACATAAAACTGTACAAAACATAAAAAAATCTACAGGGTCTGATAAACTCGTTCCTCCTGCTGCTCAAGGTACTGGGACTGGGGCTGAGGCTGTGTAGGTTACATGTATCTCTGGGGAGCACTGGCAGGTGAATGCATTGGGCACCGGCTTTGTCCTTCCGGCACAAAACAGGACACAGGTGGCCCTGGTGGTGACATGAGCTCCATAGGTGTTCTTCAATGCATGATAGCCATATTGTGGCGAGTGATACTATGGCCGTACAGAACTTTGGTAAGCACCATGTATTGGGTATTACACATAAGAGGCCAGAGGTGGTGTCTGCTGGGGCAAGATTGTAGGTGGGGGTGGGTTAACAGAGGGAATGAAGGAGGTCAGGCATTGCATCACTGCAATTCTCATCTCCCCCTGTCTTTCAAGAGAAACTTGATCAACAAATGGGACTAGTGTGTTTACGTACTGCTGGGATAAAGACATTTGGTGTTTAAATAGAGCTACTTGATCAACAAATGGGACTAGTGTGTTTACGTACTGCTGGGATAAAGACATTTGGTGTCTAAATAGAGCTACCAGGTCATTTAATGTATCCATCATTTTTGCACTTTTACGTTGAGTCATCCTTCTTGATGCTCCTTCCCTCTGAGATGTAGTTGGTGTTGCAGCAGGCCTGCTCAACTCTTCCTCTACCTCCTCCTCCTCCCTCATCTCCTCTGTCACCCTGGATATGGGTGAACCAGTAGTTGAGGTGTCCAGGGGTGTTGAAGGACACTCCCCAGGGTCCTCTGCACATGCTTGAGATTCCCAACTGCTCTCAGTGCTGCAAATACAGGAACAAGGAACATTAGAAAATTCTAAATATTAATTATATTTCAAACAAAAATGATTGTAGTGATGCTATGATCCTAGCTTACCTTCTCATCTCTAGGATTGGTTTGAGGAACTCTAGGTCCTTAGTAAATTGGTAGGGGGTAAAATTTGATGCACCACACCCACTCCTTGCTTGCCGTTCCATACGCAGCAATTGTCTTTACATTTTAGGAAAAATTTTCCGCCTCCCGCCCGCCATATAAGGTAATGATGGGCACAAGGCTGTTCTCTCGTTCTGGAAGGACGTCATATGACATCCTCCCACTCTAACCGCTCATGCACAGCTCTGGGAGTGCGCAGTGTGGCAATCGGTTGTGCGCTATGTCCCTCGGATGCAGCGGATCACTGATCAATGGAAAGAGCTGAAGATATCAGCCTGGTCATGTGATCAGCTGTGTGATCAGCTGATCACATGTAAATAGGGAAATGCCGGTTACTGGCATTTCTCTCCTCATGAGCTGTCACGCTGACAGCTCGAGAGGAGAGGAGAGCCGGTAATCGGCATTCCTCGAAGGGGACATCTTCACTGATCATCAGGGCACTGATGATCAGTGTAGCCTCAGCAGTGCCACCTGTCAGTGCGCATCAATGCCAGTTGTCATTGCCCATCAATTCCCCCTGCCAGGGCCCATCAGTGCCTCGTCAATGCCACATATCAGTGCCTACCAGTGCAAATCAATGCCACATACCAGTGCCCATCTGAGCTGCCTTTCAGTGCCAGTCAGTGCCACCTGACAATGCCAATCAGTGCCACTTATCAGTGCTGCCAATCAGTGCCACCTATCAGTGCCAGTCAGTGTCGCCTATCAGTGCCAGTCAGTGCTGCATATCAATGCCCGCCAGTGCTACTTATCAGTGCTAGTCAGTGCTGCCTAACAATGCCAGTCAGTGCCACCTAGCAGTGCCACCTATCAGTGCCATATATGAGTGCTGCCTTTCAGTGCCCATCAGTGATGCCTGTCAATGCCCATTAGTGCCACCTACTAGTGCCTCCTCATCAGTGCCCATCAGTGAAGCCTATCAGTGCCCATCACTGCAGCCTCATTAGCGCACCGTAGTGAAGGAGAGAAATCACTTATTTACAAAATGTTATAATAAAAACTAAGAAAAACATTTTTTTTTTTCAAAATGTTCAGTTGTTTTTGGTTTAGCAAAAAATAAAAAACCCAGAGGTAATTAAATACCACCAAAAGAAAGCTCTATCTGTCTCAAAAAAAATATAAAAATTTCATATGGGTACAGTGTTGTCATTCAAAGTGCAACAGCTCTGAAAGCTGAAAACTGGCCTGGGCAGGAAGGGGGTATAAGTGCCCTGTAGGCAAGTGGTTAAGATAATAAAAAAGTCATTATATTTTGGACTTGTGTGTGCGTTTTGTTTTTGGTAATCAGCAAACATGAGCTACACTTAATCCAGATAGTACTCACTTTTTTTTCCTCTCTGTTTCTTGGTAAAGGAATCCCAATTGCTAGAATAGAGTTCTTTGGCAATTTCCACCCATCCCTGTTGCTGCTTATAGCAGGGCTATATAGATAAGCTTGGGTGCCTCATCAACTGTATGAGCACCTCAGTTTGCACCATGTTGCCTTGTCTTGTATCCGACTTCCTGGTTTGCAGAGCAGCATGGGAAGTCTGTTGTTAAGGGGAGGCGTTAGTAGTGAAGCATAAAATACAAAAACACAAAATACATCAAAAACGCACCAAAAACGCAAGCAAAATGCAGCACTTGTGTTTTGTATGCAGTTCCATTGAAGTCTATTGGATCAAAAACGCAAACTGCAACGGGAAAAGAAGTCCCTGACCCTTTCCAAAAAGTGCACCCACAAATAATGCATAGATGTGAACGTGATCCATAGGAAATCATGTTAAATAGCATGCACTGCGTTCCCGCAAAACGCATAACAAAAATGCGGATATGTGAACCAGGCCTAAGATGTGAATTTGAAAGAGTAGGTAAGCAAATTTGTGATAAAAATGCTTGTATGTTTTCCATAGAAGGTTCAAGAGTGGAGTTGTCTTGATTTAGGTTATAAAGCGAATCATAGTAACTAGCAAATTAATTTGCTATTTCTTGATGATTAGTGATTTTAGTTTTATCTTTTAGGTTGATAAGATATGGTATTTTAGTTCTAGTATGCAGGGATTTCATTTTTTTCGCTAGGTATTTCCCTGCTTTGTTTCCATTAGAGTACTAATTGAGTTTTAATCTTTGCTTACTTCTATCAAATTGGTACATTAGTAAGCAGTGTACTTCGTTCCTTAGTCTGGAAAGTGTATTTGCGGTGGTTTGAACGATTTGAGCTTTATTTAGTGTTTCTAGTTTGCGAATATCCTATAGTAAGTCATAAAGCTGTTTAATTCTTTGCTTTTAAGCTTTAGCGCACATTTGTAAAATTTTACCACGTATATAAGCTTTGTGAGCACACCAAAGGGTGCCAGAGTTTGATATAGATTGCGAATTTATATGGAAGAACTCCTCAAGATGTTTTTCAAGTATCAACTTATTGTTGGGTATTTTTATAATGGATGGATTTACGAGCCTGAGGTTGTGTGGTTATCCAAAATAGTAATTTAAACTGGCGCGTGGTCTGACCGTATTATATTGCTTATGGTTGACGTGGTAACATTTTTCAGTAGCCATTTATCTACCAATATAAGGTAAATTCTCGAATAAGAAAATAAGATTGATGTCTAGCCGAAAAAAAGGTGTAATCTCTTTCACCTGCATGTTGACACCTCCAAATGTCATAGACATCTTCATTTATTAGAAAGGGGTATATGGTTTGGGTAGTCTTTTTTGAGATTTTGTTGAGTCTAGGTTTCTGTCAACTATGAGATTGAAGTCACCGCATAGTGTAAGTGAACCAAAACGATCTTTGGAGATTAGTTTGAAGAGTAAAGTATCTTTTTTGATGAGCATTAGGTGCATGAATTTACAATAGTGTAATCTGTATTATCTATTGTACATAGAAGAATCAGGTACCGGCCTTCGGGGTCTGAGATATTTTTATGAAGAGCAAAGTTTAGTGTATCTCTAATAGCATTGACTACTCTTTTTTTCAGAGGCATTGGCAGTATAGACATGTGGAAAAGTTTTGTGTGAGCATTTAGGAGGGGCCGAATCTACGAAATGAGCCTCTTGAACACAGAGTATATCACATTTATCTTTAAATGCCTGTTTCCACATGTTTGTACATTTGGCCAGATAATTCAAGCCATTGACATGAATAGAGATAATTTTTATACCCATTGAATAGATATATTTACAGATATTAATCGGGCTTAACCAAGAGGCCTCTAAAGCAGTAAAACATTTTTATGCACGTCAGTTAAAACATTTAGACTATCAGGAATTACACGATAGTAGAAACAAAAAGGAAAAAAATAAACAAATACATATAACTGAACAGATAACAAATCAGTAAAAAATAGGATCTTGGCCAAGATCCGAACGCAATGCAACGCAATGCAAACTGCGTAGTACTTTTGGGGCAAAAACAAAGCAAGTGCACTTGCCGTTAGTAGGCATACTTACAGGTAGTGCATTCGGTAAGAGTAGTACCCTCAGTGCCTTGCTTAAACATGTGAAATTACATTTAAGCGGGGACCATGAGATAAGGTTGCAAATATAGAGTCAATGTTTAGTTTGGCATTTGTGAGTGACCAGGTTCCACTCTGGAGACGCTCTGGTGGGGCTAGAATGTTGTGGGTCGCTTTCTGGGAGAATGTCCCACTCTCTAAGACATTGAAGACCTTCCTCTAGGCTGTTGATTGTGATGATTAATTTAGTGGGGTGACCCCAACGATAAATCATTTTGTGCTTTTGTTTTGGGAGGAGATTTTTCCTGAGTTGCATGGTGTGCTTAGATAAATCTGTGAAAAGCTGTAAAGAGAAGAATTGTGCAGACAAATTTTGGGGTTTGCGAGCAAAAGAGTTCTTTGGTATATGCTCTTGGTCAGATTGTATCGATTCTGGAATGCCTCTTACTTTAATGTTGTTACGTCAAGATCTGAGACTTTATTTTTGAGCCATTCAATTTCTTCTTCCCTTTCGTTGTGGGTGTCTACTAGGGTGTTAAAGGAAGTGGAGTATTCTCCCATTTTTGTTTCAACATGGTCAACTCTGTCGCCAAGATCATTAATCTCTGATTTGATTTGTTGCATAGAGTTATTGATATCTGACTGTATGGACGATCTTAACCACTTCCATCCTGGGCACTTTTACCCCCTTCCTGCCCAGGCCAATTTTCAGGTTTCAGCACTCTCCCACTTTGAATGACAATTGCGTGGTCATACAACACTGTACCCAAACTAAAATTTTAAAAAAAATTTCACACAACTAGAGCTTTCTCTTGGTGGTATTTAATCACCACTGGGGTTTTTATTTTTTGCTAAATTAACAAAAAAAAACCCAACAATTTTGAAAAAAAAACACGTTTCTGTTATAAAAGTTTACAAATAAATTATTGTTCTTCATAAATTTAGGCCAAAATGTATTCTACTACATGTCTTTGGTGAAAATAACCCAAATTAGGATGTATTATTTAGTCTGTAAGAAAGTTATAGAGTTCACAAACTATGGGATTTATCTGAATATTGATCAATCCTGAAGTTCTGACAGCCAATCTAATTTCTTGAGGACCAAGAATGTCAGAACAGTACAGATATCCCCCAAATGACCCCTTTTTGCAAAGTAGACAGTCTGACGTATTACATAAGAGGCGTGGCGAGTTTTTTGAGGTTGTAATTTTTTTGTCATAATGTTTCGGAAATGAAGAAATAAAAAAAATGATTTTCACAATTTTATTTACATACTGTCACCAGTGCAGTACATTGTCATCATATAACTGGTATGGCGGTGATCAGGGACACTGACTGGTGATGGTACGAAAAAAAAATGTGATAATTTAAAAAAAAAAAATAATAATTTTTTTATTATTTTTTATTACATTTTTTTCTCTTTCTTTAAGATTTTTTTTCATATTTCCTATGACCAAAGTAGTATAATGTTACCATAGTAACATTGTACTACTTTGGGGAAGTGATCTTTTTTTTTTTTTTTTTTTTTTTTACACAATTTGCTTATAGCAAAGAATTACTTTGCTATAAGCAAGCATTTACCTGAATGAAATCGATTCATTAAGGATTTTTTTTCTTAACTGTGATTTGGCCACATCTAATCACATGACACAGCTGGGCTGACCATTCACAGCTAGCCACACTTGTATACAACAGATGGCATGAAAGGAAGCCATCCATTGTATACAACTGTCATGTGACCTGCTGTGATTGGTCACAGCAGGTCACATGGTACTGGCAACGGGCCGGTACACAGATCTGTCATCGGCTGTGTCCGAGGTACACGGCCGGTGACAGATTGCGCTGCTGCGTGGCTCTGCTGGCATGCAAACTGAGCATGCCTGAAAGGACGCCATATGGCGTCCACCCAGAGGGACGAAGGTTTTTGCCGGCCGCCATTTGGCCATAGGCCAGGTGGGAACTGGTTAATGAAAGAAGCATCTCCTTCATTAATGTATCAGAAATAGGCTGACTAGTAGGAAAGTTAGCCATTGGATCTGAGAAATTACTTGCAGAATGTGCCGTATTAGTGTGAGAATCTGTTCCAGCATGCTGTGGGTTAATATCTGTCATTCTAGGTTTAGATTTTGCTGGGTTCTCAATAGAGGAAGTAGAGAAAGTAGGGGAGACAGGCTGCATTAAGGTAGAGCTGTTTTTCTATTTAACCACTTGAGCTCCTGAGGATTTACCCCCCTTAATGACCAGGCCTCTTTTTGCTACTCGGCGCTGCACTAATTCAACTGATAATTGCGCGGTCATGCAATGCTGCACCCAAACAAAATTTACGTCCTTTTTTTCACACAAATAGAGCTTTCTTACGGTGTAATTTGATCACCTGTGCACTTTTTATTTTTCACGCTATAAACAAAAAAAGGCCAAAAAGTTTGAAGAAAAACAATATTTTTTATTTTCAGCTATAAAAAATATATAGTAAACTCAAAGTTGGTTATAAATTTAGGCCAAAATGTATTTTGCTACATGTTTTTGGTAAAAAAAATCCCAATAAGTGTATATTGATTGCTTTCTGTGGAAGTTATAGCATCTACAAACTATGGTATAAATACTGCAATTTACGCCATTTATCTGCTATACAGCGCTGCGCTAGTTTAACGGACAATTTCGCGGTCATGCAATATGGTACATAAATGAAATTTACATCCTTTTTTTCCCCACAAATTTAGCTTTCTTTCGGTGGTATTTGATCGCCTGTGCGGTTTTTATTTTTTGCGCTATAAAAAAAAAGTCTGACAATTTTGAGGAAAAAAAAACAATATTTTGGACTTTCTGCTGTAAAACATGTCCAATAAAAAAAAATGCAAAAATCAAATTTAGTCATAAATTTCTGCAAAATGCATTCTGCGACATGTCTTTGCTAAAAAAAAAACCCAATACATGTAAATTAATTGGTTTACGTGAAAGTGATACTGGGATTTTTAGGGTTTTTTTTATACTAATAATGGCGGCAATCAGCGAATTATGGCGGCGATCAGGGACTTATGGCAGCGACCAGCGACTTATGGCGGGACTGCGGCAGACATTCTGAAATTGGGGGGTACTGACTTGGGGTCACTGACATCCCCAAAAACACTAATACAGTGATCAGTGCAAAAAAAAAAAAAACTGACACTTTACTAATGGCAATGGGGAGGAAGGGGTTAACTTCATTTTGCAGGGAAGGGTTATAGGAGTGAGGGGAGTGTTTTACTAGGGGGCGGGGTGTGTACTGGGCGGGACAAGGCTGATCGAGAAAGAGAAACTGTTCTTTCTCGATCAGCTCATCCTCGAGCTGACAGGGAAGTGACAGCTACTGCAGCTGTGCTGTCTGTCACTGTTTACCGCCGATCGCCGGGACATAGCCGCTAAGGAGCGGCTGTGACCCGGCGACTGACATCTGCGGCGGTGATTCGTGGGACAAATAGGGCTGCGGCGCACCTCGCGTGCCCCCTATTTGTTTACAAAACACACGTTTTAAAACGTGGTTTTGCCTGCGAGTGCCGCCCTGCCGCCGTATATGTACAGTGGCTGGGCGGCATGCGGTTAACAGGTGTCACAGGAGAAGCTGCAGAGACTTGCCTGTATGCTGAGTGAGAGGAGGAGGATCCTCAGCTGCCATGTTGAGGATTGCTGTGATCCGGCCAAGGGGGAAATTAATTAATTTCAGGAGTTTCCTCTCAGCTTTCCTCTTCTTTGTCATCTTCCTGAGGGTCACCGGGCTGTTGCCTCTTCTCTGGTCGCTTTTGGAGTGTCAGGTCCACTGCTGCTGTGTGCTGGCACTGTGAGTACAGCAGAGCTGTGTGGTTGTGCAGCCATTCAGTTTCCGCTCCTCAACACTGACTTTTTATGGGCAGTTTTGCCAGTATATATTACATACTGTATTTTTCACTCCATAAGATGCACTTTTTTCCCCAAAAAAATGGGGGAAAATGTCTGTGCATCTTATGGAGCGAATATGGAGCGGCCGGTTCAGTATTCACGCTGCCGCCGTGTCAGAATACCGGGCTGGCCGCTCAACTCTTCTCTGCAGCAGAGCCTTACATGTTCCTTAGTCCAGTCTTCTATCCCGGTGCCGGCATCTTTAGTGTGGGCATCCGGCTGTGACCACTGGGTGCGCAAGAAGCACTGTGCTTTGTGAATGTTCCGGCAGTCTTCTGGTACCTGTCACGTGTCCCAGAAGACTGGGAGGGAGGATAACTCCGCGGAAGTGGGAGTGGGTACCTGGCAAATTCGGGTACCCGCTCCCCCTCCCCATCCCTTGTACTGTGTCCGCAGTCTCTGGTCTCCTCCTGTAGTGTGTCCGCAGTCTCTGGTCATCTCCTGTAGTGTGTCAGCAGTCTCTGGTCATCTCCTGTACTGTGTCCGCAGTCTCTGGTCATCCCCTGTACTGTGTTTGCAGTCTCTGGTCATCCCCTGTACTGTGTCCGCAGTCTCTGGGCATCTCCTGTACTGTGTCCACAGTCTCTGGTCATCCCCTGTACTGTGTCCGCAGTCTCTGGTCATCTCCTGTACTGTGTCCGCAGTTTCTGGGCATCTCCTGTACTGTGTCCGCAGTCTTTGGTCATCTCCTGTAGTATGTCCGCAGTCTCTGGTCATCTCCTGTAGTATGTCCACAGTCTCTGGTCATCTCCTGTAGTATGTCCGCAGTCTCTGGTCATCTCCTGTACTGTGTTCGCAATCTCTGGTCATCTCCTGTACTGTGTCCGCAGTCTCTGGTCATCTCCTGTACTGTGTCCGCAGTCTCTGGTCAACTCCTGTGCTGTGTCTGCAGTCTCTGGTCATTTCCTGTACTAAATCTGCAGTCCATTGGTTCAGAATGTTTTTTTCTTGTTTTCTTCCTCTAAAACCTAGGTGCGTCTTATGGTCAGGTGTGTCTTATGGAGTGAAAATACGGTATATATTTTTTAATTTTTATTTTAGATCAAATCACTGCTTCAAATTTGTAGTTCTATGAGATCTGATGTCTTCACCACAATAGCAATAAGTACTTCAGTCTTTTGTGCTCATCTACCATGTTCTCAGATGGTTAGTCTTGTTCGTATAGATTTATCAGGATATCAATATTTGGACCTATTTAATTGGCCTTGTATCTAATTTATATTTATATCTTCTATGATATTTATAGAGGAATATTGAGGGTGCTTTAGTGTTCCCCAGCTGCTGTCAGCCATAGAGTGTATATCTGACCACTCATGCTCTTCTGGTTGGTCCATGCCGTTGAGGCTTTGGAATATGTAGTCCCATCCTGGATATTACTTATAATTGCTCTGATTAAAGCTTGTTCAATCCTTTTGTAAGTATAATCATGGCAATCACTTTAATGTTATTTACTTATCATTTATGTGCATATTATCATTTACTCTTTTATGAATATTTAGAAATTCCTTCTGTGTCTATGTCCCTGAAGAAGATCAAAAATGGAATGATCAAAAAGCATCGGGGCAGTCTCCCTTCTTTTGGGAGTTTTTTTCAAGTTGTGAAATTTTTTCATTTCTTCTTTGATTTCATTTAATAATGGGATATAGTTTGCCTTATATAAATTCTTTAGAGATACTGTTAACTTTATTCCCAAGTATTTTAGTTCTTTTTCCTTCCATGAGAAAGAAAATTCCTTTTGTAAAGACTCTCTCTCTCTCTCTCCTTGGTATGTTTATATTCAGGATTTCAGTTTTAGTTGGATTAATTTTTAAATTGGACAGTTCACCATACTCCTTCAATGCCATTATTAAATTAGGTAGTGTTATCCTTGGGTTATCTACATAGAACAGCAAATCATCAGCATACGCTGCTACTTTATGCTCTATCTCTCCCACACAAAATTCCCCTAATATCTATATTTTTCCTTATTTTTGCCAACAAGGATTCTAAGGATAAAACAAATAACAAAGGTGACAGTGGACATCCTTGTCAGGTACCATTATACATCCTAAAGTTCTCTGATATTTCCCCATTCACCTTTATTGCTGCCATTAGCTTACTATATAATTTCTCTATCCATGTTCTCATTGTCGGGCCTAATCCTAAAACTTTCAGCGTATCTACCATATAAGCCCAATTTAATCTATCAAATGCTTTCTCAGCATCTATCGACATTAACACAACAGGAGACTTTTCTCTTTTACTTTTTTGTATAAGCAACAACGATCTTAATCCATTGTCCCCACCCTCTTTCTCAGGGACAAACCCTGCCTGATCCATATGAATCCACTTCGGCATTAAATCTTTTAACCTTTCTGCTAGCACTTTTGCATATAATTTAGTGTCTATATTCAACAGGGATATTGGTCTATAGCTGGAACACTGTGTACCATCTCTCCCTTCTTTTGGTATTATTGTTATATGGGCCTGTAGGGATTCTTCTCTTATCTCCTTATGGGCTTCCCACACCGTCGCCACAGACACCTCTCCAGTCTCATTTCTTTCAAAATATTGTTCTATTTCTCTTTTAATTATCTCCTCTGTCTCATAATCCTGAAGAAGTGTCTCATTCAATCTCCTCGTATTCATCTTTTTATGTTCTTTTCCCCATATCAACCTCATTGTGACAGGTGCATGATCCGATAGAGTTATGACTTATATTTTTGCTTTCACCAAAGATTCAATGAGTCTATGGTCTAACAGTATTTAATCCAATCTTGAATACATCTCATGTGCATGAGAATAGAATGTATAATCTCTGTCATTCGAATTTTTAATTCTCCAACTATCTACCAATTGACACTGTTGTAATGTTTTCCTCAGTGCTTTCAAATATTTATTCCCTTCTCTCAGCACATGTGACAAAGTATCTATCTGTGGTTCAATGCAACAATTAAAATCTCTTGCCACAATTAATTCACCTTTTTTGAAATCCAATAGTTTCTTGAGTATGTTCTTTAAATAGACCTCTGGTTTTTTATTCGGGCTATATATATTTGCTAATGTACATTCTACCTCCTGTAATTTCCCCTTCAGAAACAAAAATCTCCCCTCTGAATCCTCCATTTTTTCTTCTAGACAAAACCTTATATTTTTCGTGAATCCAATTGCTACTCCTTTAACATGTTTAGTTGGGGAGTCTGCATAATACCATGTTGGATAATGCTTAGAACACAATTTCACATTTGTTTCTTGCATTAGGTGGGTTTCCTGTATAAACACTACCTCTATGCCTCTTTTTTGTATGTCTCTAAGTATCTTAAATCTCTTCTCTGGACAATTCAATCCTTTAACATTATACATCATAAAATTAACCTCTTCCATTACCAAATAATTTTTCCCTTCTATCTTCCCCGATATTTATTCCTACAACTTCCATCCCTTCTACTAAGTATCCCCATTATCCCTCCCTCCCCCTTAGGCTGTTTTTTTGCCTACAAATCATTTGTGGTCTGAATCCCACTTTAGATTTAATTTTAGGGTGTTACTCCAACCATGAACGATTCACCTGCCACCTACCCCTTTAAATATCTAAAAGAAAGGGATCTAAGAAGAGAAAAAATAAACCAAAAAAGATAAAACAAAGAACAAAATGTTCTTCTCCCAATTCTCTCCCCTCAATACTCCCTTTCTCTCCTTCCAACTACCTGCCATGCCCTTTCTCCAGTAGCCCCTGTCTTTACTTCCTCCTCCTCCCACCCAGGTATCTCAGTTCTCTGAAAACCAAGTCTCTCACAAAAATTTCTCATATATTCAGGAAATCTTAATCTTGCTGTATTCCCGTCTTTCCAACCGATTAAACACGCCGGGAATCCCCATCTATATTGCACATTTTGTTTCTGCTCCAGCAATGGTCTCAAAGATCTCCTTCTTGTCAATGTCTCTGCAGTCTGCAGATAAATCAGCAAAAATCTGGACATTTATTTCTCCACATTTAATAATTGTTCTCCCTTTAGTCTTCTTTCATATCTCTTCTTTATCTTCATAGTTATGGAATTTTATGATTACATCTCTTGGTTTTCTTTAATCTTTTGGAGCCTTCCTATTCTATATACTCCGTCCAAATTGAGAGTCTCTGATGCAGATCTGTCCCTTATGGTATTCAAAAGTTTACATATCATACCCGTTAGGTCTTCCCCATGTGAAGTCTCTGGTATTCCTCGTATCCTTAGATTACTTCTATCCCGGTTTTCTTGATCCTCCATTCTACATAGCAGCTTTCTTTGTTCTCTTCTAATTTCTGTCATCCTTTGCTCTGAGATGTTTTGGGCATTTTTAATCACGTTCCCCTCTGTCTCTTCAATCCTTGTTAACATTTGCCCCACATCTTTTTGTACTATTGCTATCTCTTGTTTTATTGATTTTTCAAGGTCTTTAAACATGTCTGCTGTTTCTTTTTTATTTGGCATCTGTAAGTCACTTTCTTGTTCTCCTTTTTTCTTTTCTTTCATTTATCTGTTGGCCTTTATTCACCTTTCCCAAGGATACTCTAGGACTATCTTTGACACTGATTTCCAATACACTTCTTTCACTTATTCCTTGTTGTCTTTCTGGGGTTACGTTCCCCTGTGGGGGTATATATTATTTAATTGTATCTGTTAAGGAACCTTTAGGCCCATCTCCTTTGGCTACTTTATTTTTCATACCGCTCAACAGTAAAATTCCTTAGTCTAAATTCTGGAAAGAAGATGGGGGAAGAAAAGATTTAAAACCCCCTCCTTGCCAAACTCAATATCTCCAATGACCCGTGCTTTACTGATTCTTATCTTCTTCTCTTTTTGGACCCCCCTAGGTAATCTCCCCCTATCCATTCATATTGCCATACAGTTCTTTCACTTAAGTATAGTATACACAGTTAATTTGGCAGCTCTTACTCACCCTCCTGCCATCCTCCCTCCCATGCAGGCCAGCTTCCCTACTTCCTTCTATTGTCTGTGCTCCTGTATAGTTCTCTTTTTCAGTTTTTCAGGGGGAGATACGACTGCTCCTTCCTAGGGGTAGAGAGTGGAAACTTCCCCCCTCTAGGTCCGCTTCCTCTTCGGTTCTCCGTCGTCAATAACCCTTGTACTGGTCTTCTATGGAGAGCTGGCATCCTCCTTCACACAGGGACGCCAACAAGCTTCTCCCCTTCCCAGCGCTCCTCTACGGCAGGTCACGTGCTCAATCACATCCTTCTGACTCCGGACCGCCAGCCGCGTCAGACGGAAACCATCCCTTGACAGCGTCCACCCGGAGCCCTGTCTACCTCTCCACACCACTCGTCCTGCAACCCCCGCACTCCACAATCTCTCTTCAGACCCACCTCTTCCAGGTAGGTCTAAGTGCAGTACATCTCTCGATGGGGGATTTTGACAGGTTTCCCCGAGGGATAGGCGGCAGGCTTGACTAAGAGCTCTTACATTGAGCTCTCCCTCATCGCCATGTTCAGGCTCCTCCCCCTTTAATGTCTTTTTTAAAATATACATGGAGTAGTCTCCCTTTCTTTGGAAGTTCCTTTCATGATGTGAAGGAAGTATTTGTAGCATTGTCAGAGTTAATGTTCCTTAAAAAACATGTATCTTTAATAAGGATGTTTATGGAATAAAGTATGGATCACTTTTAATGAAGTTTCTCTGCATATATGTACTATGCTTGCTGCACTAAAGTCCCTTATGGGGGTGTTTATTTGTGTATTCTATTGTATGGGGGACGAGCAGCTAGATACGCGACCTTCTGGTTATAACAAGCTGACATTTGGACATCCCCCATGTAATGTGTCCTAAGGGAATTATGGTAGCTCTCATTACTGATCTCCTTAAAATCTTAGTTGCCATGATTACCCACTAATTTCACTAGATGGATTCTAGATGAACTATTGTATTTTTTTCAACCTAACTATGTTACTGGGTAATAGTTTCTGAGTCACTAAACTGGAACAAGCATGTAGGAAAGATTTTATCTGCATATCTTATATATTCTGTTCTGAATCCAATAGAACATTTATTGAGATAGCTGAAACTCACAGTTGAACCTAAGAAAACTGGAACAGTTTCCTTAAGAAGAGTGGAAAAATTGCAAGTTGTGCAGAAACCTTATTTAGAACTATTGAAAGCACTAGATTGCAGTTATTTCTTTAAAAGGGTATACTACAAAATGTTTGGTTAGTGATCCCATAATAATAGCCATGCCATTTAATTTGCATTATTATTTACAAGAAGGATTGCTAAGGCTAAAATTTAATTTGGAATATTTTTGGTCTGTATCATTCAATTTCTGGCTAATGAGGATCTTGTCTGACTCAGTAGATGACTTAAAATTAGCGCATTGCACAAGGCAAACTTTATTGTACTGTCAAGAATTGAGATTACATCAGCTAGGGTACATAACTGGTCTGTCAAATTTTCATAGCTTCAATAGTTTTTGACAAAATGGCAAAATTGACTTTCTTTCTATATTTGCAGTACGGATCCAATTACCTTCTGGATTATTTAACAATGCCTGGTATTTTATATGAAACGAACTGTCAATCATCCTTGTAGATATTTAGAGCCAAATTGTGCTTAATGCACAAAGAAATGTAGGCTGATATTTCAACCTTTAAAATATGGATTGCAATAGAAATTAAATCCTGGAATAGGAAATTTGTTATGAAGAGCTTTTTTACTACTTTAAAGGGATTTTGCAATGTGAACACTGATTAAAAATAAAGTAAACCTGTCATTACTTTAAATCTGGCAGCATATATGGAAACTGGCACCCAGACTCCTAGGGGCTAAGGATTATTAATGTCAGTCCTTTTTGTTTCAACTGGCTATACCCAGCGTTTGCTGTACACTGATATATTTAGTTGAAATACGGTTACATTGAAACCTTTAAAGTGAATTTACTTTTATAAAGGTAAAGCTAGGGAAATATTTGTTTTGACATAAGATTATAATCATTCCAGCTCAAAAAAGATTTCACTTTCCTTGCTATAGCAGGTTTTTAACATCTTCATGGTGAGATATTAGACTTTGACTCAAATAGATATTATAGAAAATACATCATTATAGATACGTTAGTCTTGGTAAGAGACGATTGATACCACCATAAAGCCCAACATCAGACAAAACTTTTTTTTTTATTAATTTTAAACAGAACGAAGAGGGATAAGAAACTTGGTCATTGTTTTCTTGCTGCCTGAGTCCCCATTTGGAATTTTTTTCACCACTGTATTACTAAAACATTGTCAGAAAAAGCAGGTTAGGCCAGCTGAAATTGCTAATCATCCAACACATTTTGGGTAATCAAAGTACATCCTTCTTCAGGACTATTTGAGAGAGGGAAGGAAATATGTTAAAATTCAGCTGTATAAGGCAAGGCCATAAATTATACATTTTTTGTTCAACCAGTGGGTTGAATGAAAAAAAAAGTGCCAATTCCCCCATCTACACATTCAAGGTGGATGGGCGAAATCACTCCCATTGTGCTATTGTGTTCTCACAACCAGGAGTATTCCCCACCATCAGAGCACAATGATCAGTGTTTCTTGCTATAGCAATAGCATTGATCATTAACTACTTCCCGCCTAGCCTATAGTAAAATGACAGCCGGGCGAGCCTCTTGTCCCTCCGGGAGGGCGTCATATGGTGTTCTTCCCGGATAGAGCATTGCGTGTGCCCGCAGGGCCGCGCTGTGGTGAGATCTGTCACTGACTGTGTACCTTGGACACGGCCGATGACAGATTAGTGTACTGGTCTCATTGCAAGTACCATGTGACCTGCTGTGGCCAATCACCAGCAGGTCACATGACAGTTGTAATACATCTTGGCCTAAACTTATGTAGAACAATTATTTATTTGCAAACTTTTATAACAGAAACAAAGAAAAATGTGTTTATTTTTTCAAAGATTTCGGTCTTTTTTTGCTAATTTAGCAAAAAATAAAACCCCAGTGGGGATTAAATATCACCAAAGCTTAGGTTGTGTGAACAAAGTGATAAAAATCTAGTTTGGGTACAATGTTGCATGACCACACAATTGTCATTCAAAGTGTGATAGCGCTGAAACCTGAAAATTGGCCTGGGCAGGAAGGGGGTGAAAGTTCCCAGTATTGAAGTGGTTAACAAAAAAACAGGGTGGTTGTACAGAGGTCAATCGATAGATCGACTTCTGTACAACCATGTTGCTCATACAAGGACTTGAAATTCGGCTTGTCCCTGCGGAACCGGCTGAATTATGATCATGTATGGCTCATTTACATAAGTTTAACTCAACATGGGAAGAGTCTCATTGTATTCCTTTGAAAAGTTGGACTAGCTTAGCTCTTTATTGTTATATAAATATGAACAAAGCCTCCAGAAGTTCAAAATTCATTACAATTCATTAGGGCCCATTTGGTGAAAATCATTCAACACCAATGTCAGCACTTTAAAATTACATATTTATTTTTTGTTACAAACTGTTTATTTACCACTTCAGCTCAGGAAGGTTTTACCCCTTTCATGACCAAGGCATTTTTTGCTATGCAGCACTGTGCTACTTTTGTGCAGTTATGCAACGCTGTACCCAAATTAAATTTATATAACACTGGTCAACAAAAAAAAAAAATTCTGGCCTGGACTTTTGCAGCTGTTTTAGACTAATTTCAGGGTGCTGAAATTTCAGATTTGCTCTATCACATCTCATTTTTATGCTATTGGCATACCCCATTTTCATTGATTTTATCCAAAATTAACTCTTTGTCACTTGTGATTGCAAGTTGTTGCGAGTCAGATTGTTCTGGATAGATTGGAATACCATGTTCATGAATGGGTAATTTGTGTTGATTTGAAAATGGTTAATTTTCTGCTGGGTCAGCAAGGAGGTCACCCGAAATACCCTTGTTTCCTCTGCTACTGGGACAGTAGGGCTACATTAGAACACTGGGTTAAAAAGAACTGGCCACCAAGAATCAGTGTGATGCCTGGTGACTAGAACATCAAGAATGAGCCTTTGGTTGATAAAATTGTATTTCCCCCACTGCAAATAAAACTTGGGTTAATGAAGCAATTTGTCAAAGCTGTTGATCACACTGGAGACTGCTTCAGCTATATAGGTTCAACCTTTTCAAGTCTCTGTGCCGAGAAGAAAAAGGCAGGAATATTTGATGGCCCTCAAATAAGAACACTCATCAGGGATTCACACTTTGTTACAACAATGACTGAGGCAGAGGCTAGAGCTTGGAATGTATTCTCTGATGTGGTGCGGAATTTCCTTGGGAACAGGAAAGTGGACAACTATCGAGAGATTGTGGAGGAGCTGCTCTTGAATTTCCAAGCACTTGGATGTAGAATGAGCATCAAGGTTCACTACTTACATGGTCACTTGGCCCAGTTTCCAGAGAACATGGGTCACATGAGCGAAGAGGAAGGTGAACGCTTTTATCAAGACATTAAAGTTATAGAAGAGAGGGCATGCACGGCCGGCTCCGAGGATGGACGCTCAGTGAGGAAAGCTCCATCCCCCGCCAGCACGATCTCGGCACACTACGGCCCCAGGGAATATAAACAACAGCAGCTGAAACATGAACCCCTCGCCATCCGACAGGGTTATGACGTCGGAAACCGCCGGGACACCCTGGTAAAATGACCAGTTTCTTTCCTGCTCTCGGCCCCAGCAGCCAAGATGGCGCAGGCTGCATGCTAAACGGCCACTCAACACAGCCAGCACAGTAGGGAGAGAACACAGATCTACAGGTAGCATACATTCCAGACTCCAGGCTGAAGGAAATGCTGTATCCAGGGGACCCTGGTGAGTCTTCTCCCCCCCTGTCTCCTACGTCCAGCAGCCCGGCAAAATCCAGACCCAGACTGGACACAGGTTCACCCCCTGACAGACAGCCTTCTCTCTCAGCTACTAATCTATCAGCTAAAGCTCCATCTTTAATTGAATCCTATCCTGCTTCTGACCAACCTATCACAGAGATTTCCATGAAAAACATGCTCCTTTCCCTGCGACAAATGCTACATAATGACCTGACGACATCATTATCTCAAATTTCAAATACGGTCCAAAATCAAGAAAAACGCATCCGCCATATCGAAAATTAACAACTTCATTGATGCACACACAGACCATGAGACAGACATCGAACAAATCAATCTCATATTGGCAGACTTAGAAGATCGCTCCAGGCAAAACAAGATCAAATTCCGTGGGATCCCAGAATCCATCACCACAGACGCCATAGTCCCATACATACAACAATATATGAAAACTCTCATCCCTACCCTCACAGATGTAGAACTGGCTATAGATCGAGCACATCGAATCCACAAACCGTCATTCCTGCCAGCGACGGTCCCCAGAGACATATTGGCACGCATACACTTTTTCCACTTGAAGGAAAGAATAATTATGGCAGCAAGAAATTCGACCTCCATCCCTCCAGCCCAAGCAAACATCAAATTGTTTGCAGACCTATCCAAAGCCACAGTCTCCAACCGTAAGAAGCTCATCAGCATAACTAAAGCTTTACGGAATCATGGAATCAGATATCAATGGGGCTTCCTTAGGAAATTGAATGTCAAATACCAAGGAAGATTTTACACAATTAAATCCCTAGAAGCAGGCATCGAATTGCTGAAATCGTGGAACATCATCCCAGCAGACTCCCATTAACCAGCATACAATCGGCCGCAACAGATGGAAGCAGAATGGTCATGACCAACGCTCAAGCATAATACCTCCAACCCCAATTCCCTGGGCCTCACTCTCTAACACACAAGCTGGTAATCGGCCCCTGATCGAATATGTTAATCGTGAAAGTTCATCTCAAGCATGAGCTCTCGAAGGAGTCATGCTTTCTCGTGCCTCCACTTTACACAGTAGCAGGTACTGCTACACATGTTACTTGTGTTTTATGCAAGTCTTTTTTACCTGTTTTTACCCTTGTTCATACCCCAAGCTACCAGTCATCAGTCGCTAGAACCAACCCTCTCAACAACCCCCTCCAAACAATTTAACACTCAATCCACAACAAAGACAAACCCATGCTCACAAAGCCACACACCTGGTGGGCCATCACCTCCGTCATGCAGAAAATCACTTACCTCCACAACATCTGAAACAACACAGCTACGGAATCCAAACCATCTACAATCAGCAAAATTATTACTATATCTTCCCTTAATGTTCGAGGTCTCAGCTTCCCCCTTCAAAAGATCCCTGCTCTCAAGAGAAATCCGCTCCATTCAACCTGACATCGTATTTCTACAAGAGACTCACTTTGCCTCATCCAAAATCTCTAAACTCAATATTCCTCACCTCTCCACAGTATATATGGCAACAAACCCGAAAAAGAAAAATGGCATCATTACAACCATAAGAGACTCCCTGCAGTTCCAATTTATCTCAGCAACAGCAGACCCACAAGGCTGCTACCACATATTGATCTGCAATATCAATGATACTACATACACATTGGTGAACGTCTACGGTCCTAACACCAATCAACTCCAATTCTTCAACAAATTTAACTCCATTATAAATCAACACAGAAAAGGCAGACTACTCATCGGTGGAGACTTTAACATTATAGGGAACCCTCTTCTCGACACATCATCCAAGACAAGATCTTCAAAACAGTCCTTCAACCAATTTCTTCACTCCAACGATCTTTATGACATCTGGAGATGCCAACATAGCACAGAAAAGGACTATACCTACTATTCTCCATCCCACTTATCCTATTCCAGAATTGACTTCTTCATCACTGATAAATGGACTATACAACACGTCATCTCCTCCAAGATTGGTACCATCACTTGGTCAGACCATGCTCCGATCACTATTTCCCTTGACAGCAAACAACATTCGTTGATACCCTGATTATGGCGATTGAACTCAGTCTTGCTGAAAAACCAAGACTACAAGCAACAAATAATTGATGCACACAAGTCATTTTTTGAATGTAACGATACACCTGATATATCCATAACCACTTTGTGGTAAACCTATAAAGCATACATGAGAGGTATTCTGATGCAACCAGGGGCGGACTGACAACTCATGGGGCCCCCAGGCAATAGGGGATCATGGAGCCCCTGTGTCCTTGCCCAAACTCAAAAAAGCCTATGGTACCAGGTCCTTGCCCAAACTCAAAAAAGCCTAAGGTACCAGGAGCATCTCATGGGGCCCCCTACTGACCCCAGACCCTTGGGAAGTTTCCAAATGGTCAGTCCGCCCCTGGATACAACTAAACGCTCGCGTCAATAAAAATAGAACCCAACAAATAGATAATCTCCTAACCTCAATCAAAACAAATGAGGAATAAAACTAAAAATCCCAAGACCCAACAATCTCTTCGTCCCTGACAGCAGATAGAAATAAATTAAGATCCCTTCTACTCTACAAATATGATTTAAATCTCCAAAAAATGAAAGCGAAATTCTACTCACTAGGTAACAGAGCCAGCTCGTTGCTAGCCAAATTGGTAAAACAAAAACGGCTGAAATCCAAAATAGCCTCAATTAAACACTCATCTACGAATACCCTAAACACAAACGCACAAGACATAGCTAACGCCTTCGCAGAATACTGCCAAAACCTATATAACATTAAAAACGACCCTGACACCATTCAACCAACAACCACCTCCATACAACAATTTCTCCAAATGACCAATCTCCCTCAACTATTCTCAGACCAACTTGACACCATTTCTTCCCCAATATCACCTAAAGAAATAGAAATGACCATTAAAACACTCCCAATAAACAAATCACCAGGAAACAATGGATACACTAAGGAATACTATAAACACCTTTCCACAGACTTATCACATCTGACCAAACTGTTCAATCACGCTGCCACCACAGGCTCATTCCCCAAAGACATGTTGCAATCCATCATAACAACTATACCAAAACCTGACAAAGACCCCCAACTTGTCCAAAACGACAGGCCAATTTCGTTACTCAATACCGACATAAAACTATACGCGAAAATCATATCCCGAAGAATTCTCCCCTACCTCCCCACCCTAATTCACCCAGATCAAGTAGGTTTCATCCCAGGTCGCCAAGCACCCGATGCTACCAGAAGAATTATCTCCCTCCTGCACAACCTAGAAAGCACCAAGAGCCCTTCCTTATTCCTATCTCTAGACGCAGAGAAAGCATTCAACCGGATACATTGGCAATTCATGCAACTCACTCTTCAAAAATTTGGCATCACAGGTTGGATGCTCAATGCCGTCTTGTCATTATATTCACATCCATCCGCTAGAGTACTGACAGATGGCACATTATATGACCCCTCTGACATCTCAAATGGTACAAGACAAGGCTGCCCACTCTCCACGATAATATTTACACTCCTTATTGAACCCTAGCATCCAAACTCAGAGCAGACCGATCATTTACAGGAATCGCACACCTCAACATGGAACACAAAATTAGCCTGTTTGCAGATGATATTATATTAATGGTGACCAACCAAAAAAAATCCCTCAAAACGATTCAAGCACACCTACTGTATATACCTACTCAACAGTCTCATATTACAAACTTAACGAACCCAAATCTTCCTTACTAAACCTTCACAGCTCATCCCAACTCCAAACCCAACTAGCCAAACAATTCCCTTTCTTATGGGAAATGAACAACATTCCATACTTAGGAATCAGACTCACACCGACAACGACAGACCAACTATACACAGCAAATCATACAATTTTGCTTGAAACTATCCCCCAAGAACTAAACACTTTACGCACTTCAGAACTCTCCAAAGTAGGCCGAGTGGCAACTCTGAAAATGTACATTTTACCCAAAATCTTATACATATTCCGCACACTCCCCATACCAATCCATAACTAATTATTTTCTAGCCTACAAACAATCCTCACAAAGTTCCTATGGAACTCGAAAAAAAACAAGATGTACCACCAATCTCTTAATACGCCCTACAGCTAAAGGAGGTGCAGGACTCCCACATCTCAAGTCTTATTACATAGCTACTCTTTTAGATCAATTATATTTCTGGTGGAACCCATCGAAAGAAAAAATTTGGTCCATAATGGAAACCCTCCCTTTTCAACCACTTAAGCCCCAAAATAACCAAGCCCCAACTAAAACACCCCTGCATTCAAGCCTCCCTACAAGCTTGGCGGGACCTCCTTTCCACTAAATTTAAAGACATCAAACATATACCTACTCCAAACAATATACTACACCTTCTCATTCCCTCGCTAGACTTATCTCAATGGAAAAAACAAGAGATAACCAATATAGCAGACCTCTATATCAATCAATCTATATGCCCCTTCCAAATTCTCCAAACCAAATATAATCTCCCCTACTACTGAAAACTTTACATACCTAAGAATTGCTCACTGTCTGCAAACATCTATCTTATCCCACACCACTATGATACCAATTACAGCCTTCATCTTCTTCACCAAACCTCAATACCCAGGAAAAGTTATATCCACCTTTTATACATATCTCACAAACTTACAATTTACTTTAAAAACAACCTCCCTAACCAACTAGGAAAAAATCCTATCACACCAAATAACTTTAAAATGCTGGGAAAATACCTTCAACGTCACCTATAGAGCTACCCAATGCAGCTCCCATTGGGAGTCATACCTAAAAATACTCCACCAATGGTACCTGACCCCGGTCAAACTCTCCATCTACTACCCGAAACAGTCTCCTACATGCTGGAGACAATGTGGTGAGCCAGGCTCAAAACTACATATTCTTTGGTCACGTAAGTCACTCAGATCCTTCTGGAATACTACTTTTCAATTAATCTCCGAAATAAACAAAATCTTGTTAACACCAAACTCCTCATTAGCACTCCTACACATCGGGATCGAGAAACTCCCCCCTCGTTCCTGAACAATTATTACCCACATACTCTTTGCTACCAAAATTAACATTACCAGATTATGGAACACAAATAAAACCCCCTCAATCACTTCATTAATTACAGACCTTAACACCCAATGTGAAATGGAAAAATTATCCGCAATTAATACTTCTTCCTATCACAAATTTAATAACCAATGGACCCGATGGCTAAACCACCCAAAATGTTCTGCACAATCCTGATGACATTTTAGTAGTCGAATTACCATCCAAACCAAGACTGGTATCTCCTCAATTACCCAGTTATATCCCTCCTCCCCAAAATTCTCTCCTTCTCCACCCCACCACCAAAACCCCCCCCTAACAACCCAACTCCCCACCAAGGTTCATCATACATATATGAATACCTCTGATGATATTGCTAAACAAGATCTACACCTCCACCTACCATTGGGTGGAACAACAACAAAAATACTCAACTACCGTATTTTGTGCTCCATAAGATGCACCTGACCATAAGACGCACCTAGGACGCACCTACAGGAAATGACCAGAGACTGCAGACATAGTACAGGAAATGACCAGAGACTGCGGACACAGTACAGGAGATGACCAGAGACTGCGGACATAGTACAGGAAATGACCAGAGACTGCGGACACAGTACAGGAGATGACCAGAGACTGCGGACACAGTACAGGAGATGACCAGAGACTGCGGACACAGTACAGGGGATGACTTGGTAGGACAGAAGTTCTCCTGCCGAGGTCGTCTTCTAGGATAATCAAGTCAAGAACCAGCGGGAATCGCAGCCAAAGCCGGGGTCAGAAGCCAGGAAGAATGGTCACCAGAGCCGGGGTCAGAAGCCAGGAAGAATGGTCGCTAGAGCCGGGGTCAGAAGCCAGGAAGAATGGTCGCCAGAGCCGGGGTCAGAAGCCAGAATGAGTCTTTGCCAAAGCCGAGTCGGTATCCAGGAGAGCAATGAGTTAACTGAACAGGAGCTTGCTGCTGTGCAACAGACAGGACACGAATGCAATGGACAGCTACAAACAGCAGACTTAAATGAGATAAGCTGCCACCTCCTGGAAGGAGCCGCAGAGGGCTGAAAGCATAAAGGATCCCACAATGCTTTGCAGACCTAAGATGGTTGCCAGCACATGGAGCAGCACAAGCCCTGAGGAAAGGTAGGACCTTGATAGTACCTCCTCCTCAAGGACCCCTCCCCCTCCGCGGCTCAACATAAGGCTTCTGGGGAAAGCGGGCGTGAAAAGCGCGGAGGAGGGCAGGAGCATGAACATCCACGGAAGGAACCCAGGAATGCTCCCTGGGACCATAACCACGCCAATGGACCAGGAACTGCACCCGACCGCAGACCAACCAAGAGTCCAGGATGCGGCTCACCTCATACTCCTCATGACTATCAACCCGGATAGGACGGGGCCGAGGCAGTGAGGCAGTAAAGCGATTGCAGAACAGAGGCTTCAACAGGGATACGTGGAAGACATTGGAGATACGCATCCCAGGAGGAAAAGCAAGGGCATAGGCAACCGGGTTCACCCTGCAGAGGATGCGGAAAGGACCAACAAAACAGGGAGCCAGTTTCGGTGCGAGCACCCGAAGATTGAGGTTACGAGTGGACAACCACAACCGATCTCCGACCTGGTATGAAGGAGCGGGCAACCGTCTGCAATCAGCCTGGAGCTTCTGGCGCTGTGCTGAGTCCTTTAAGGACCTCTGGATCTGCCCCCATGAAGAACGCAGGGCAGCAAGATGGTTCTCCACAGCCGGAATGTCTTGTGGCGAGAACAACTCAGGCAATACAGCAGGTTGGAACCCATAGTTGGCCATGAAGGGAGACATCCCAGAGGAGGAGTTGACAGCCGAGTTCCTCGCAAACTCTGCCCATGGCAGGAGATCGACCCAATTGTCTTGATGGTCCGAGATATAGCAGCGAAGGAATTGTTCTAGGGCCTGGTTGGAACGCTCTGCAGCCCCATTGGACTGCGGGTGGTAGGCCGAAGAGAGCTTGATACCCAACTGGGAGCATAAGGCGTGCCAGAACCTGGACACAAACTGGCTCCCACGGTCCGAGACAATCACCTTAGGCAACCCATGCAAGCAAAAGATCTCCCTAGCGAAAACCGTAGCCAGTTCTTGCGCAGTCGGCAATTTCTTGAGCGGAACACAATGGCACATCTTGGAGAAATGATCAATGACCATAAGAATGACCGTATGGCCTTGAGACACAGGGAGGTCCACAATAAAATCCATGGCAAGGTGTGACCAGAGACGCTCCCCATTGGGAATGGGTTGCAGAAGGCCAAATGGAAGATGCCGAGGAGATTTATTCTGGGCACAGACAGAACTTGCCGCTACATATGAGGCGATGTCGGAACGGAGATACGTCAGGTTCTTGTGGTCAGTGAGAATGAGAACCGGAACCGCAGAACCCTCAAGCAGGTGCCTCCATTCCTTGAGAGCCTTAATAATGGCCAACAACTCCCTGTCTCCAATCTGGTAGTTGCATTCTACGGAGGAAAGCTTCCTGGAGTAGAACCCACAGGAAAGTAGAGGTCCATCGGGTGACCGACGCTGAGACAGGAGGGCGCCTACTCCCGTCTCAGATGCATAAACCTCAAGGACAAAGGGCAACCCAGGATTGGGATGAGACAGTATCAGAGCCTCAGAGCCGAAGCGAAGGCAGATTTGAGAGCTTCGAAAGCTAAGATGGCCTCGGATGACCACTCGTGGGGATCACTGCCCTTCTTGGTCAGATCTGAGAGGCTTGGCCAGCGTTCCTGATAAACTTCCAATAATAGTTGGTGAATCCCAAAAAGCGCTGAATGGACCGAAGACCACTGGGACGAGGCCACTGCAGAACCGCCGAAACCTTCTGAGGGTCCATGGAGAATCCCACAGCGGAAATGATGTAGCCCAAAAAGGCAACCTGGGATCGGTGAAATTCACACTTCTTGAGCTTACAGAAAAGCTCGTTCTCACGTAACCGTTGCAGCACCCGCTTGACATCCTGGATATGAGACTCTATAAACGCAGAGTAAACCAGGATGTCATCCAAGTAAACCACCACGCACTGCTGCAACAAGTCACAAAAGACATCATTAATGAACTCCTGAAAGACCGCGGGCGCGTTACACAACCCGAAGGGCATAACCAGGGATTCATAGTGGCCGGTTCTGGTGTTGAACGTGGTCTTCCACTCGTCGCCCTCCTTGATCCGTACAAGCTTGTACGCAGCCCTAAGGTCAAGTTTAGTAAAGACCGTTGCTCCCTTGAGGCGGTCGAACAACTCGGTAATCAACAGAATTGGGTAAGCATTCTTAATCGTGATTCGATTGAGACCACTATAATCAATGCAAGGTCTCAATTCACCGCCCTTCTTTTTCACAAAGAAAAAGCCAGCTCCTGCTGGGGAAGTAGACTTGCAAATGAAAAGCGCATCCGCAACGTACTCCTCCATGGCCTGATTCTCCCCAACTGAAAGTGGATACACCCTGCCACGAGGAGGAGTGGCACCGGGTTGCAAGGCTATAGCACAATCGTATGGACGATGAGGAGGCAGATCACCGGTGCGTACCTTGTCAAACACGTCCAGGTACTCCCCATAGTCAGTGGGCAACACAGAGTCCGAGGAGGCACACAACACCTTAACAGGTCCACGGATGCAACCGGCCCCACACTGTGGAGACCAGGAGAGAATCTCGGCCTACCGCCAATTAAAGGTCGGATTGTGCTTCTGAAGCCAGGGATATCCCAAAACCACGGAGTAGTGTGGAGAAGAAATTACCTGTGAACAGCCCCAATAGCTACTTAAACCGTCAAGTTCTCGTGGGTAACCTACGGCGGTTGCAGGGGCCTGCCATCTATCGCCTCGAGAACCAATGGAGTAACTCGAGCCTGCAGAGGAATGGAGTACTGGGCAGCAAACGAACTGTCCATAAACAACCCGCCAGCACCAGAGTCTACCAACGCCTGGGCCGTCACCGAGCCTTCAGCCCAAGAGAGGACAACGGTGATTAGCGGTTTATCTTTGCGGGGCACCGGGGATGAGGAAACTCCACCCAAGATCTGCCCCCGACAGGATCTCAGGTGCGAGTGTTTCCCGGACGGACCGGACAGGACTGCAGAAAATGCCCACCGAGACCACAGTACAGGCAGCAACCCTCCCGACGCCGAGAGGCCCGCTCCCCCTTGGAAAGGCGAGCATACCCCAGCTGCATGGGCTCACCGCCTGGCAAGCCATCCCCAGGAGGCGTGGGAGGAGAGGGAGGAACTGGTGGGACAGAAAATGTAGGCGCCAATCGGTTAGGAGGCCTCCGCAGACGTTCCTTAAGTGAAGACCTCTCCCTGAGCCTGGTGTCAATCAGGATTAGGAAGGAAATGAGTGCTACGAGCTCCACAGGCAGTTCTTTGGCTGCAATCTCGTCCTTCAACGCATCTGAGAGACCACGAGAGAAAGCAGCCACCAGAGCCTCATTATTCCAACCCACCTCTGCCGCCAGGGTACGAAATTCTATCCTGGCCCTCCACCACCTCCCCCACCAGCAAAACACCCTCCCGCCTCCACGTCCTGCTGCAACCCCCGCAACTTAGTATCTGTCCCCCTGCTCCCTAAAATCTCCCCCCCGTTTTCATGTGCACTCCTGAACGCCTGATCGGTGTGCAACAAGCTTACTGCCATCCACGACCTCTTTGTTTCCCGCTCTCTCAACCTCCTAGCGATTACAGAAACCTGGACCCACGCCACTGACTCTACCTCCCCTGCTGCACTCTCCTACGGAGGTCTCACCTGGACCCACTCACCCAGGCCTAACGGTCGTAAAGGTGGTGGGGTTGGTCTGCTCCTGTCACCGCAGAGCACCTTCCGAGTCCTCCCAAACCCCCCCTCCCTATCCTTCTCCTCCTTCGAGGCCCACTGCGTCAGACTATTCTCCCCAACCCCCCTGAAGATTGCTGTGATATGCCGGCCTCCTGGATCCATACCCCGCTTCCTGGATGACTTTTCCTCCTGGCTACCCTTCTTCCTCTCCTCTGAGCTACCCACCATCATCCTTGGGGATTTCAACATCCCTGTCAACCTCGACAACCCAGACACATCCCATCTCCTCCACTTAACCTCCTCCCTTGCACTTGCACAGTGCATACAATCCACCACCCACTCCAACGGTAATATCCTTGATCTTGTCCTCTCAAACCGCTGCACTCCCCACAACCTCACTAACACCCCCTTCCCTCTCTCTGACCACAACCTGATCACCTTCTCTATCTCCTCGTCCTCCAATGCCTACCCCTCCAAATGTCACACTTTTACCAGCCGTAACCTCTGCAACCTTAACCCTGCCCCCCTCCACTCTGCAGCTGATCAACTCCATGACAGCATCCTCCCCCTGTCCTGCCCCGACTTGGCTATGACTGCCTACAACAACGCGCTGTCAACAGCCCTTGACTCACTAGCGCCTTTAACCACACGCAACATCAGACCCCGACCGCTCCAGCCCTGGCAGACTGATCACACCAAAACCCTCAAATGACACAGTTGTGCCCTGGAGCGACTATGGCGCAAAACCAAATCCCAACAAGCCTTCACCTGCTACAAATCTGCCTTCCACACCTACACCTCCTCCCTCCATGCAGCCAAACAAGCCTACTTCCTGACCCTCATCAAGACCCTCTCCTCCAATCCTCGCCGACTCTTCTCCACCTTCAACTCTCTACTCTCTCCACCCCCACCTCCACCCAGCACCTCACTCACCGCCCTTGAGATTGCCAATCACTTCAAAAACAAGATTGAAACTCCCTCCAACCCCATTCCCCCTCACTCAGCTACCCCCTCATCACCCCTCTCCCACAGCCCCACCACTGCTCTGACCTCCACTTCCACCCCACCCTACATTCCTCATACTGAAGCTCCCCCAACACTCCACACCTTTGACCTTACTACCATCGAGGAAGTCTCCAAGATCCTCTCTGATGCCCACCTCACCACCTGCCCCCTCGACCCTATCCCCTCACAACTCCTACGACCTCCCTCCCCCTCCATCCTACGCTCCCTCACCCACATCTTCAATCTCTCCCTCTCCTCAGGCATTTTCCCCTCCCCTCTGAAACATGCACACATCACCCCCTTACTTAAAAAGCCCTCCCTGGACCCCAATGACCCGAACAACCTCAGACCCATCTCCCTGCTCCCATTTACAGCTAAACTCCTCGAGCGCCTCCTCTACACCCGCCTATGCTCTCACCTCAACGACAACCACCTCCTCGATCTCCTACAGTCCGGCTTCCGTCCCCTACACTCCACCAAAACCGCCTTACTCAAACTCTTCAACGACCTGCTAACCGCCAAAGCTAATGGCCACTATTCAGTGCTCCTACTCCTTGACCTCTCTGCGGCCTTCGACACAGTCGACCACCCCCTCCTCCTCAAAAAACTACACTCCCTTGGCCTCAGAGATTCTGCTCTCTCCTGGCTCTCATCCTACCTGTCACAATGCTCTTTCAGCGTTACCTATAATGCTATCACCTCCCCCTTACTCCCCCTCTCTGTTGGGGTCCCTCAAGGCTCTGTCCTTGGGCCCCTTCTCTTCTCCATCTACACCTCCTCCCTTGGCCAACTCATACACTCTCACGGCTTCAACTACCACCTCTATGCCGATGACACACAAATCTATCTCTCAACCCCCCACCTCTCCCCCTCGGTCTCTGCCCAAATCACACACCTACTGAGCGACATATCAGACTGGATGTCGCTCCACTTCCTTAAACTGAACCTCTCCAAAACCGAGTTTCTTGTCTTCCCCCTAGCCCGGACACCACCCCCCATTGACTTCTCCATCACATCCAACAACGCCACCATCAAACCCGCCCCGCAGGCCAGAGTACTTGGTGTCATTCTGGACTCCAACCTATCCTTCCAGCCCCAATCCAATCTTTAACTAACTCATGCAGACTCCACCTCCGCAACAATCGCCAAAATCCGCACTTTCCTAACCCCAGAAAACACTAAACAGCTCATCCACTCCCTCATCATATCACGACTGGACTACTGCAACTCCCTCCTCACTGGCCTGCCTCGCCGCTGGCTATCCCCGCTTCAGTTGATCCTGAATACGGCTGCCAGACTCATTCACCTTTCCAACCACTCCGCTTCCGCCACCCCCCTCTGCCAATCCCTCCACTGGCTTCCGATTGCGCAACGGATCAAATTCAAAATCCTAACACTGACGTACAAAGCTGTCCATTATACTGCCCTGAACTACATCCCTGACCTAATATCCAAGTACCGCCCAGCACGCACACTCCGCTCCTCACAAGACCTCCTTCTCTCTAGTTCCCTGGTCTCCTCCTCCCATGCCCGCCTCCAGGACTTCTCCAGGGTGTCACCCATCCTCTGGAACTCCCTGCCCCAACCCATCAGATTATCACCTACTCTCCTCTCCTTTAGGGGCACCCTGAAAACCCATCTCTTCAGGGAAGCCTACCCCACCCCCTGCTAACTTGCCGACCTCCTCCACTCTTCCTACCACTCCATCCCCCACAGCTATCTCCTCCTGTACCACTATCCCCTCCCTCCTAGATTGTAAGCTTGAAAGAGCAGGGCCCTCAATCCCCTCATGTTTTGCATTGTATTGGTATTGTTCTGTCACATGTTCTGTCCCCCTTTGTAATGTACAGCGCTGAGCGAACTATTGGCGCTTTATAAATACTGTATAATAATAATAATACTCGGCAACGGTCCGTGAACCCAGATGCATGGACATGAGCAGCTTGGCAGCAGAGGCGGAGCGAGCAGGCACATCGAATACCCTACGGAAGGAGGCAACAAAACCGGCAAAGTCGTGAATCACAGGGTTATCGTTCTCCCATAAGGGATTTGCCCAGGCCAAGGCCTTGTCTGAGAGCAGCGAGATTAGGAAGCCCACCTTTAACCTCTCAGTAGGAAAAGCGTGGGGTATCAACTCAAAATACATGCCCACTTGGTTAAGGAAACCCCGACACTGACTCAGCTCACCCCCAAAGCGCTGTGGAAGGGGGGCTGAACCAGTCATACCTCTGGGCACCGCAGGTGCAGCAGCAGATGCAGAGGTAGGCTCAACAACCGGAGCAGCAGCAGGAGCGACCACAGGAGTGACAACTGGCCTAATTGCACCAGGGACAGGGTGCGCCGTGCGTGCAAGCAGCATCTGAAACGCCTGAGCGAACTGATCCAACAAGAGATCCTGCTGATCAAGTCTGGCAACCAACATAGGGAGCGAGGGCGTACCTGCACTGTCAGGATTCATGGCATTCATGTAGTGTCAGGGAGCGAGGAGCCAGACACACAAGGAGGTGCAATTAAAGGTAGGTTTATTTACACAGAAACAAGGAAAGAGTCTATGCAAGTCCGACAGCAACAGCGGATGACTTGGTAGGACAGAAGTTCTCCTGCCGAGGTCGTCTTCCAGGATAATCAAGTCGAGAACCAGCGGGAATCGTAGCCAAAGCTGGGGTCAGAAGCCAGGAAGAATGGTCGCCAGAGCCGGGGTCAGGAGCCAGGAAGAATGGTCGCCAGAGCCGGGGTCAGAAGCCAGGAAGAATGGTCGCCCTGAGAAAAGGTAGGACCTTGATAACAGGGGATAACCAGAGACTGCGGACATAGTACAGGAGATGACCAGAGACTGCGGACACAGTACAGGGGATGACCAGAGACTGCGGACACAGTTCAGGAGATGACCAGAGACTGTGGACACAGTACAGGGGATAACCAGAGACTGCGGACATAGTACAGGAGATGACCAGAGACTGCAGAAATAGTACAGGAGATGACCAGAGACTGTGGACACAGTACAGGGAATGACCAGAGACTACGGACACAGTACAGGAGATAACCAGAGACTGCGGACACAGTACAGGGGATGACCAAGAGACTGCGGACACTACAGGAGATGACCAGAGACTGCGGACATAGTACAGGAGATGATCAGAGACTGCAGGCACAGTACAGGGGATGACCAGAGACTGCAGACACAGTACAGGAGATGACCAGAGACTGCGGACATAGTACAGGAGATGACCAGAGACTGCGGACACAGTACAGGGGATGACCAGAGACTGTGGACACACTACAGGAGATGACCAGAGACTGCGGACACGGTACAGGGGATGACCAGAGACTGCGGACCCAGTACAGGAGATAACCAGAGACTGCGGACACAGTACAGGGGATGACCAAGAGACTGCGGACACTACAGGAGATGACCAGAGACTGCGGACATAGTACAGGAGATGACCAGAGACTGCGGACACAGTACAGGGGATGACCAAGAGACTGCGGACACTACAGGAGATGACAAGAGACTGCGGACACTACAGGAGATGACCAGAGACTGCGGACATAGTACAGGAGATGACCAGAGACTGCGGACAGTACAGGGGATGACCAGAGACTGCGGACACACTACAGGAGATGACCACAGACTGCGGACACAGTACAAGGAATGACCAGAGACTGTGGACATAGTACAGGAGATGACCAGAGACTGCGGACATAGTACAGGAGATGACCAGAGACTGTGGACACAGTACAGGGAATGACCAGAGACTGCAGATATAGTACAGGAGATGACCAGAGACTGAGGACACAGTACAGGAGATGACCAGAGACTGCGGACACAGTACAGGGAATGACCAGAGACTGTGGACACAGTACAGATGACCAGAGACTGTGGACACAGTACAGATGACCAGAGACTGCGGACACAGTACAGATGACCAGAGACTGCGGACATAGTACAGGGAAACTACCAGGGACATAGTACAGATGACCAGAGACTGCAGACAGTGCAGGGGTTGACCAGAGACTGCAGACAGTAAAGGAGATGACCAGAGACTGCGGACCTTTAGGGAGGGAGGGGGAGCGGGTACCTGAATTTGACAGGTACCCGCTCCCACTTCCGCGGAGTTGTCCTTCCCTCTTCTTTCCGCGCCGGCTTCTGTGACAGCCGGGTGCCCACTGCCCATGCGAGAGAAGTGCTGCGCTTTGTGAATGGCCCGGCGCCTTCTGGGACCTGTCATGTGTCCCAGAAGACACCGGACCATTCACAAAGCGCAGCGCTTCTTGCGCATGCACAGTGGGCACCCAGTTGCCACAGAAGCCGGCGCGGGAAGACTGTACAGCACTGGAGCGAGGAACAGGTAAGGTCCTGCAGGAGAGAAGAGCTGAGCGGCCAGCCCGATATTCTGACATGGTGGTGGCAGAAATACCAGACCGGCCGCTTTATATTCGCTCCATAAGACGCACTGACATTTTCCCCCATTTTTTTGGGGGAAAAAAGTGCGTCTTATGGAGCGAAAAATACGGTATGTATCGTCTAATGTAATATTGTATGAATGAACCATATTTCATTCCCTTGTTTTTCTCTGAAAAATTTATAAAAAAATATTGAAACATAAAGTTATTGAAGAACGTTAAATAAATAAATATGGTGTAGCGCTAAATAAATACTCACATGAGTTTCCAAAATAAAACTCAAATATATAAATAATGAAATGAATACATAATAACATATAAACATAAATGTGTATCAATATAAAGTGAAATAGTGCACACACAACGATAAATATATATAGAAAGATACCCCCAACTTAAGGGATCAAACTTAGTGAACAATATAATCCGTAAAGAATAACAGTGCATGTGTACACAAAACACACTCAGTGAAAATTAATATATATATAAATGTCCACTAATAAAAGTCCATCATCTGATGGTGATGAGGCTATTCCTGGGAAAGCATGTCTTACCCTAAAGCAAGCTGGCCCTTGTGGTCACTGTAAGGAGGTGAGGGGGCACTTTGGCTGTTTTTGGATTCACAAGTTGTTTGGCACTGGATTCACGTTTATTTACATGCGAGTTATTGTTGTGGAGCACTATTCAACATTGTTTGTGCAGCGTGTGGACTTTAATTAGTGGACATTCATATATATATTAATTTTCACTGAGTGTGTTTTGTGTACACATGCACTGTTATTCTTTACGGATTATATTGTTCACTAAGTTTGATCCCTTAAGTTGGGGGTATCTTTCTATATATGTTTATCGTTGTGTGTGCACTATTTCACTTTATATTGATACACATTTATGTTTATATGTTATTATGTATTCATTTCATTATTTATATATTTGAGTTTTATTTTGGAAACTCATATGAGTATTTATTTAGCGCTACACCATATTTATTTATTTATGATTTACACTTTATGGTTGAAGGGAGGTGTTAGCAGCTTAGGGGTAGGGTATTTTCATTTAAGCGCAGGGGATTGTTCTCTATTTTATTGAAGAACGTTACCAAGGCCAATGGGACTCAAACATGATGGCAGATTACTGCTGGTCCTTGATGAAAGACATTCCACAAGCTGTACATCAGAGATCATCAAAGAAGAGGTCATTTATGCAGATGTAACATCATTATTGTGAATGACCTTTTTTTACATATTTTTCTTATCTTTACAATTCAATTCTTGCATGGTAATATGCATTCACTCCCATTGATATGTAGTCACTCACAACTGAAGACAAAACTGAAGGGAAAATGCTCCAAGAACAAGCCGGAACTGAAGACAGTTGCAGTAGAGGCCTGGCAGAGCATCACCAGTGATTACACCCTGCGTCTGGTGATGTCTATGCGTTCCAGACTTCAGGCTGTAATTGACTGCAAAGGATTTGCAACCAAGTATTAAAAAGTGAAAGTTTGATTTATGATTATTATTGTGTCCCATTACTTTTGGTCCCTTAACAAGTGGGAGGCACATATGCAAACTGTTGTAATTCCTACACCGTTCACCTGATTTGGATGTAAATACCCTCAAATTAAAGCTGACAGTCTGCAGTTAAAGCACATCTTGTTTGTTTCATTTCAAATCCATTGTGATGGTGTATAGAGCCAAAAATGTTAGAATTGTGTAGATGTTCCAATATTTATGGACCTGGCTGTATATTGTATCTTATCTTGTATGTGTGCCTGTATAGCTATTCGTATATGACCATAACTTTGCTGTTTTTATTGAAAATGCAATATTTGATATCTCAAAAACCAGATTTGGAGTCAGCACCCCAAAATTACCTTAAATCCGTTGGAATACCTTATGCCAAAAAAAGTCTGTTGACCAGTGTAATTTATGTTGGTGGTTTTTGATCACCACTGAGTTTTTTTATTATATAAACCAAAAAAATCCCCAAAATTTTGAAAAATTACATGCAGTATATTCTATTTTTTGGAATGAAACATCCAATAACAAAAAATAAAAAAATAAAAAAAATTTCTTCAAAATGAAGACCAAAATGTATTCTACTACATGTCTTTGGTTAAAAAAACCCAATAAGTGTATATTATTTATGTTCAATAGTTTTTATTGAAAAGATTTTGTCAAAACAAAGTATCTCAATACGGTTCATACATAAATAACAGAACAGAATAATGTGTTATAAGCTTCCCATCATTTGGCTGGGGGCAATGTATAAGTATGTTGCTTAGACATGTGAGGTATGTTGTGTTCGTTCTGAACCGTGATGAGGTGTGTAGGTTATATTAAGTGGGAAAGATATAGTAATGTAGTAGATGGTGGGGGAAGGGAAGGGGGGGAGAAAAAAGGGGGGGTGCACCAGTCTAGGGGTGGGAGTCTTGGTAGTTAACAATTAGATTATCAAGATTTTACAGAACAATTTGGATTTTTTAGCCAAAGAGACCATTGAAATTTAAATGAGTGATAGGTGGAGTTGTTCAGGGCTGATCTTCTTTCCATGTCACATTGGAAGTTAAGGTCTGTTATCAGTGAGTTGAGGGAGGGGATTTTAGAAGTATTCTACAATTTGGTAATATTAAGCTTGGCTGCCGCTAATGTGTGGCTAATGAGGGTTCGAGAGTCTTTCGGGAAATTGTCAATTCCAATGTGGAGGAGGGCTAAAGCACGGTTTGGGATTATTGAGGTTAATATTAGTGTTGAGAGCAGATGGAAGACGTTATTCCAGAAAGATCTGCGTGATTTACACGTCCATAATATATGGAGTGTAGAACCTGTTTCACCACATTGTCTCCAGCAAGAGTGGGAATGTTGTGGGTAGTATAGCGAAAGTTTGACAGGTGTTAAGTACCATTGGTGTAAAATTTTCATGCATGATTCCCAATGGGAACTGCATTTAGAAGCTTTATAGGTTATTTTAAAGGATTTTTCCCAAGTTTGTGGTGTTATTGTTTGTGTGAGAATTTTCTCCCAATTGATTAGAGAAGTAGTTTGTAGGGTGAATTGTGAATTTATTGTGTGCGTGTGGAAAGTTGAGAAACCTTTTCTTGGGTATTTTGTTTTGTTAAAAAAATGGTATGCGGTGGTAGGAATATTTGAGAGAAGCGGGATATTTGCTGTTTGTAGGGAGTGAGCTATTCTCAGGTAGGTGAAATATTCAGTGTTGGGTAAGTTAAATTTCTTTTGTAGAGTCGGGAAAGAATCCAATTTATGATCTGTGTAGAGGTCTTGTATATTAAATAACCCGCATTTGTCCCACTGTAGCAGGTTTAAGGAGGGCGTAGTGAAGTGTAGTGTGTTGAGCGGGGTAGGTGTCTGTTTGGTATCTGCAGAATTAGATGAATAGAGATCATACCAGGCTTGAAGGGAAGCCTTGATACACGGGTGTTTGAGTAAGATTTTAGTTTGGGACATTTGTGGTAGGAAAAGTATGTTATGTGGAACTAGTGGGAAAAGTGGGCGTGTTTCCATCATGGACCAAGATTTTTCTTTAGTGGGATGCCACCAAAAATACATTTGGTCCAGAAGAGAAGCGTTATAGTATGATTTTAGGTGTGGGAGACCTGCTCCTCCTCTGGATGTTGGATGTATTAAGATATTTGTGGTACATCTGGGTTTTTTAGAATTCCAGAGGAATTTGGAAAAGATTGCTTGTAATTTAGAGAAGGAAGTATTGGGAATGGGGATGGGGAGTATGCGGAATATGTATAGAATTTTGGGTAGTATGTACATTTTTAGAGTTGTTACTCATCCTAGTTTGGATAATGTGGCTGTGCGGAGGTTGGTAAGTTCTCGTGGTATGGTTTCAAGTAAGAGTTTGTAATTCGAGGAATATAACTGATCTGTCGTAGCAGTGAGCTTGATCCCTAGATAAGGGATGTTGTGTTGTTCCCAAGAAAATGGAAATTGTTTGGCTGGTATTGTTCAGGTCTGTATAGGTGTATGAAGGTTTAGGATAGAGGATTTGGTTTCATTAAGTTTATAATATATAATATCTGAATAATGTTGAAGATGTGAGCCGATTGTCTGTAGCGATTTGTGTGGGTTAGTAATCATTAGTATAATATCGTCTGCGAATAAACTGATTTTATGTTCTGTTTTCGTGTGTGTGATTCCTGTGAATGTGGAATCGCCTCTGAGTATTGAGGCTAAGGGATCAGTGAGAAGGGTAAATATTATGGGAGATAGGGGGCATCCTTGTCTAGTGCCGTTTGAGATGTTAAATGGGTCTGAGAGTGTGCCGTCTGTTGATACTCTGGCTAATGGGTTGGAGTATAAGGAAAGAATTGCTGATAGTAGCCAGCCTGTGATACCGAATTTTTGTAGTGTTAGTTGCATGAAGTGCCAGTGTATGCGGTCAAATGCTTTTTCTGCATCCAGGGATAGTAAAAGGGAGGGCTGTTTGGTGGTTTCTAAATTGTGGATAAGGGATATGAGTCTTCTGGTTGTGTCTGGTGCTTGGCGACCAGGGATAAATCCTACTTTGTCAGGGTGTATTAGAGTAGGGAGATAGTTTAGGAGTCTTTGGGCTATTATTTTGACATATATTTTTATATCTGTGTTAAGTAGTGAAATAGGTCTATAGTTTTGGACAATATGTGGGTCTTTACCAGTTTTGGGAATTGTAGTGATTACGGGTTGTACCATTTCTTTGGGGAATTCTCCCATAGAGGCGGCATGGTTGAAGAGTTTTGATAGGTGTGGTGAAAGGTCAGGGGCAAATATTTTGTAAAATTCATTGGTAAAACCATCATTTCCTGGTGATTTGTTGTGAGGTAAGGTTTTGATGACTTTTTCTATCTCCATAGGTGATATTGGGTTGGATATAGATGTGAGTTGTGTTGGGGTTAGTTGGGGTAATTTCGTAGAGCTTAATAATTTTTGTATGGATATGGCTGTTGGTTGGGTTGTGTTTGGGTCTGTTTTGAGGTTGTATAATTTTTGATAATAGGTTGCAAAAGCATTAGCTATATCTTGCGGATTTGTGAGAGAGGTATGAGTAGTTGGGTGTAGAATTGAGGTGATTTTAGATTTTAGCCGTCGTTGTTTGATTAATTTCGTTAAAAAAGAGTTTGCATTGTTACCTAGGGAATAGAATTATGTTTTAGTTTTTTGTAGGTTAAGGTGATATTTATAGAGTAGGAGGGCTCGGAGTTTGTTTCTATCTGATGAAAGGGAAGTAGAAATGGAGGGAGTCAGATTTCTTTTGTTCAATTCTTCTTTTAATTTTATGGAGGTCAGGAGTTGGTCAATTTGTTGGGTTCTCAGTTTGGTGATACGTGAATTTAATTGTATGAGGATACCTCTCATGTATGCTTTGTAAGCAGGCCACAATGTGGTTATAGAGATATCAGGTGTGGTATTGCATTCGAAAAACATGTTGTGCGCTTCTAGCAATTGCTTTTTGTCATCCAGGTTCTTCAATATCGATGAATTTAATCTCCATATGCGAGGGATTGGGGAATGTTGATTGTTGTCCAAGGTTATGTTGATTGGAGCGTGGTCAGACCAGGTTATGGTGCCAATTTTGGAGGACTGTATATGTTGTAGAGTCCATTTGTCTGTGACGAAGAAGTCAATCCTGGAGTAGGATAAGTGGGATGGGGAGTAGTAAGTATAGTCTTTTTCTGTGCTATGTTGGCATCGCCAGATGTCATAGAGATCATGTTCGTGTAAGAAACGGTTGAAGTTTTGATTGTGGGATCTTTTGTTGAAGGAAGAGTCCAGAAGTGGATTGCCGATGACGTTGAAGTCTCCGCCGATGAGAAGTCTGCCTTGTTTTTGAGAAGATATGGTGGAGTGAAGTTTGTTGTAGAATTGTATCTGTTTGTCGTTAGGACCATAGATGTTCACCAGAGTGTAGGGAATATCGTTGAGTTTGCAGATCAGAATATGGTAGCGCCCTTGAGGGTCTACTATTTCTGAGATGTGATGGAATTGAATAGAGTCTGTTATGGATGTAATGACCCCATTTTTCTTCTTGGGGTTCGTTGCTTGGTATACGTGGGGGTAACAGTGAAGATGAAACTTGGGGGTTTTAGTTGATGCGAAGTGGGTTTCCTGTAGGAAAAGTACATCAGCATGAAGTGAGCGGGTTTCTTTGTGGAGCAACGATCTTTTGAAGGTGGAGTTGAGGCCCCACATTAAGTAAGGATATATTAATCATTTTGAAAGTTAATAGCTGGGTTAACTGAGTAGGAACGTTGTTTCTTTAATTGTTGAAGAGAGTTGATTGGTCGTGGTCGTAGATGGTGTCTTTCCATGTTTGGGTTAGTGTGGTTTTGGTTCGGTCTTTGAGATAGGAGACGTTTTCCTTGTTGTAGTGAGAATTTCAGTTGAGCGGAGGAGTTGGTCGATCGACTGGTGATGCAGGAAAGGTTGGAGGTAAGAAAGGGTAAAAAAAACTTGCTAAAAATGCAAGTAGAATTAGTAGCAGAACTGGCTACTTCATAACAGGGGGGTATGAACAGGTATTGATTGTTAAAAAGATCATACCAAAAAGTATCTTTTAACGCAGAAATATTCGGTAACTGGCAGTTTGCTAGCATGTAGTAATGTAAATATAATGCCCAAGGCAATATGATGCAGGAGGATTGAGGGTGTTGTAAGTCAGGTTCATTCAGCATCCATTTGCTGTGTATTGGTTGAGGTGAAGTGTATATTATTTAGTCTGTAGGAAGCTTATAGTGTCCAAAAACTAGGGGATATACAGTATATTTGAAAATTGATCCATTTTGATGCACTCATGACTGATCTCATTTCTTGAGGCCCTTCAAATTCCAGGACAGTACAATTACTCCTTTTTGAAAAGTAGACAGCCTGAGACATTTAGTAAGAGGCATGGTGAGTTTTTTGAAGTTGTAATTTTTTGTCACAATATTTTGGACAATGAAGAAATTAAATAAAATTTGTTTTGTCTTAACAATTTTTCTTTAAATAATGTGTTTAAAATATTTTTTTATTCAATGTTTTAAATATTTAAAAACAATGTTAACACAATTTTTTTAACATTGTACTGTTCTGTGTATGTGTGTGGGGGCAGGGATTGAAGATCATTGCACTAGCAATGCTTTGAATGCTCATGAATGGGTTAAGCTTATGACAGTTCAGAATACTACAGCCAATCACATAGTACAGGGTGCTATGATTGGCCCGGGTACCATGGGATAGCTGTGGGGAAGTAGTAAGGGAAGCAAAGCTGGTATGAATCACATTGATTCATAAAAGCTTTGTTGACATTGTGATCATCTAGCACTCATCTGTGTCTGTACAGGTGAAATGGCATACAGGTATGTTGCTTTGTTAAAGTACCGTGGGCAGTTGGCAAGTGGTTAAGGTTACAGCATACAAAATAGTAGCATAAAACATGTCCGGAACGTTTTACAATCTGATAATACTGATATATCATAACCATGAAATTGTAGCACAACAGTATTAATCAAAAGACATTTAATTAAAAATAGGTAGAGTAGATACAAAAACATATTAAAAAAAGTCAGTTCAGGGGGCGTGTCCAAGATGGCGATCGGAGCGGCCGCATAATCCGGAGCTCCGTCGCCGACCTACACAATCCACCGCCATCCGTGCTGCTGCGGACCACGGCGGAGCGGCTGGCTCCTTGGGTGCTTCCCCTGTGCCTGGGAGAGAAGCCCTGGGGGATATCTCCGCCATCTGTGGCGGTGGATGCACGCGGCCTAGCGCGGCCGCATGGTCCGTGACTCCGGAGGTTTCTGCCTGCATCCGCTATCATCCGGGCGGCGGCGGACCCTCCTGTGACGTTGGTGACATCCTCTGCATCCCCTGGACCTGGGGAAGAGACGGAGCAGCATATTGCCGTTCCCTGTGGCTGCGGCCTACTGCATCCGGCCCGGACCTCCTCCTCCTCACATCCGAGCTACGGTGAGTGCAGGAGGCTGGTAGACACTGACCATCCTATCCCCCTTTGACGCCTCGGGGGACGGGGCTCCCGCTCACCACTCCAGGGACCCCGTTCCTCTGTGATTGGGGCCTTTGCTGGGCCCAGAAACCCACTGAGGCCTGTATACTGCCCTGGAGGGATGTATGGGCAGACTATACTTACTCTGGAGGATTATTAGGCCATCATAAGGGATCCTCTATCCTATACTTGCCCCCCTGTTCATCCCAGACCCTGGAGCTATTAATGGGGTGCACCACGGCCTATGTCCACTCCACATCCTCATGGCTTGCTAACTGTACTTACAATATAAAGTTTTTTCGGATAAGCTTGACAGCGTTTATGTAAATACAACCCTAAACCTGATTCGGGCGTTATAGGTCCCCTGGGGTCATTATCTCCTTTTATTATCCAATTTCCAGTTGATCACCCCCGGGAGACTCTCTGTATGCCGTCCACCAAAAAAAAGAAGGGACAAGCTCAAAAGTCCCTCACTACATATCTACTTAAGACACACGAGATTTGCAACATGTCTCTAGGTGACGCAGAACGAGCATCCCCATCCGAACCCTTGCGTGATATCACAACTCCTTCATTAACTCTGGTCAGTGAAGATGCACAGCAACTTACAAAGGGTGACCTGGAATCTTGCTTGGAAACCATGTACACCAAATTGGCCGCCAAATTCCAATCAGAATTACACAAAAGCACTAATGTTCTCTCTCAGGAAATAGCCACATTGGGCTCTAGAACCGATCGCTTGGAAACTAAACATGATGAACTTAGCCTAGCCTATGGGGACCTTTCCAGAGAACATGATCATCTACACACGGCCTTTTTACAATTGCAGGCACAGGTTGAAGACCTTGATAATCGCAACCGCAGAAATAATCTGCGAGTCAGGGGAATTCCGGAATCTGTTTCTGATCTCTCACAAACCGTTACCAAGCTATTCAAATCTCTCCTTCCGGATTGCAATCCCGGATCCTTTGCCTGTGATCGCATCCATAGAGCCCTGCGCCCTAAACCCCCTAGTGATAAACCGCCTAGGGACATTGTTCTGTGTCTAAAAGATTTCCTGACCAAAGAAGACATACTCAGAGCTGCTCGCAACACTCCAACGATCTCCTTTGAAGGCTCGGTTTTACAAATTTTTCCAGATGTTTCTCCGGCTACATTGGAGAAGCGCAGGAAAATGAAGGAGGTTACAACGGCTCTTTTTTCAGCTCGTATCCGTTATAAATGGGGCTTCCCTTTTAAGTTGATAGTTCCACATAATGGGAGCACATATATTGCTACATCCCTTCCTGAGGGCAGAGAGATCCTGACCAAGTTGGGCCTGGCGGATGCCCCATCACCTCGACGTCCCCCCCCTACACCTCGTGTCTCTCCTATCTGGCACACTCCATCTCCACGGAGGGAAAGGAGGAGGGCCCGACAAGAACTGGGCTGATGGGACCATGCCTTCCTGCCTATTATTACTTGCATCGATGTTCCTGGTCAGCGATTTCCCTTGATTGGGAAAGGAGGTAACCCACGGGATGTCTATTGTTCAGCACCCCCTACACCCTGGGGATATATATATGTGTTTTTGTGGACGCGGTTGAGCTGTTTCTGTGTTTATATAGACTATATATGCTCTCTCGTTGATAACTGGATGTGTTTAAGTCTAACAAGGGTCTTCGGGCCCTCTGAATATCGCCCACTGATTCATGGCCTCTCAACTCTTGGACACGTTACCCCACCCTGCCTCCTGACATGACCGGGGGACTCACCGCCCGATTGTGGGGTGACGGCTCCGTTTCTCATGTGTTATGGAGACAGGGTTTGGGCCCGATTGGCCCTTTGATGTTGAAATTTTTTGTTTTTTCAGGTACAGCTAATTGCATACCTGATCCATGTCTCTCAGTTACTCTTTTCATTGTCGCAGCTATCATTGCTTTACTTTTACTGTTTTTTGTCTTTTTTTTCCTCAAAAATTTCGTACATGATGTTGACTTGATACCGGTGTGTGGACGTCACGACCCCCATTTTGGGGTCTGGATGTCCCCCAGACTGGTGATGCTACCCGTAAATCTATTTGCTATGGACTTGAAGGTCCTTACATCTAGCCAAATAATTCGAGTATATGTCTTGTCAATGTATATTTTTTTGCTGATGGTAATTATTTTTGCATACTATGGCAATTCAATGTATCTCGCATAATGTCCAGGGTTTCAACTCGCCAAACAAGCGCAAAACAGCCTTTCTTCAGTATAGGCGATTAGGGGCTAAAATTATTTTATTGCAGGAAACACATTTTGCAGCCGCAAAACACCCGACATATTTTCACAAATCCTATAGACAAGGGTATTATACTTTACACTCCTCCAAGAGTAGAGGGGTGGCCATTTTTCTGCATAATTCAATCCCCTTTGAGGTTCAACATGTGTACCGTGATCCAGACAGTAGGTTTATTATTCTTAAGGGCACCCTTTCAGGCCGAGAACTTACAATAGCAAATGTCTATGCACCGAATTCGGCACAAGCTACCTTTTTCTCAAAATTTTTTGATGTTCTTGATAGATTTTTGTCACCCCATCTATTGGTGGGTGGTGATTTCAACCTGGTAGCAAATCCTCTTTTGGACCGTAGCTCACTCTTGCACTCTTCCCACGCCTTCCCAAAATCACTTACTAAAAGACTAGAGGCCTTCCAATTAGTAGATGCCTGGAGGGCGCATAATGTAGGAGCTAGAGAATATTCATTTTATTCTCACCCACATGACTCTTATGCTAGATTAGACTATATTTATTGCACCCCTATTTTATTAGCAAACTCTAGGATAGCGAACATCCACTTGAGTCCTTGGTCGGATCACAATATTATAGCCTTGTCTATCACATGTATGGGACTTGCACCCACTCCCTTCTCATGGAGACTCAATGATTCTATGCTTACGGATGTTGACTCCCGCCATGAAGTAGCTGCATCTATCTTGGAATATTTTCAATCTAATTCGACTCCTGATATTTCTCCAGCCACATTATGGGTAGCCCATAAGGCGGTCTTACGAGGCCGCCTTATTTCTATGGCTTCATCCAAAAATAGAAAACGATGGCAGCAAATTCTGCTTCTTACCCGAGAATTAGAAGCACATTACCGAAGTCATATTGCTAACCCATCTTTTCTTAACAAACAGTTACTATCTCAAAAGCGCTTAGAATTGAATACTCTGCTATCCCAAAAAACTGAAAAAGCTCTCCGCTGGTCAAAAGCCACATTTTTGTTACATAGCAACTCGGCTTCCTCTATGTTTGCAAGGAAACTGAATCACTCCATGCGCCCCCCACATATTTATAAATTGCGTACTAACTCGGGTGCTATTTCATCTCTGCCTCAGGAGGTTTTGGGCATTTTTGAAAACTTTTATTCTAACCTATTAGCCCCTCCACGGTCGGATTCTGTTTCACCAGCGGCCTCATGGCTGGATTCTATACCCCTCCCTGCTCTCACACCTTCTCAAGTTGCTTCCCTTAATGCCCCTTGCACTCTGGAGGAGATAACTCGTGCAATTAGCGCCCAGAAAAGCTCTACTGCGCCAGGTCCAGACGGGTTCACTGCTAGTTATTACAAACATTTTGCCTCTACTTTGGCTCCCTATCTGATAACTTTATTTAATGATGTTTTGCAGGGGGGTAGGTTCCCGAGGAGATGCTGTTGGCTAACATGTCTTTAATACCCAAACCACAGAAAGATCACAGCTTACCACAAAACTATAGACCAATCTCCGTAATGAATAATGATCTGAAAATATTTAGCCGCATCTTGGCGGACAGGTTGGCCCCTATTATCTCCTCTTTGGTCTCTCCGGACCAATCTGGATTTATCCCAGACAGATTTATCACTGATAATATTCGCCTCACGCTCAACGTTATTCAAGATGCTAATTTACATTCTAAAGAGGTCTTGCTGATGAGTCTGGATATAAACAAGGCCTTTGACAGTGTTCTTTGGCCCTATATGTTTTCCTTGCTACGAAAAATGGGCTTTAATAACGAATTTTTAGCCGGTATACACGCCTTATATGACTCTCCGAAGACAAGAATACGGCTCCCTGGCTGCAATTCAGACTTTTTCACATTGGGTAGAGGTACCCGTCAGGGCTGTCCCCTTTCACCCCTTTTATTTGCACTGGTGTTGGAACCCTTGGCAGTAGCGATCAGATCACACCCGGATATTTCGGGTTACCCGTTGTTAGTCTCACAATTTAAAATGAGCATGTATGCTGATGATGTTATGCTTTTTCTTACTAACCCGTTGACTTCATTGCCTAATTTATGTGTTATACTGAATGATTTTGCTATAACGTCAGGTCTTACTGTTAATTTTACCAAATCGGTAGTTATGCCGATTAATATTCCCGATTCCCTAAGTGCATCTCTCCGCAGCTCCTTCCCATTCCGCTGGTCTACAGACCGGATATCCTATTTAGGTGTTAATCTCACTCCCAGTTATTCAGATATATTTGCTGCTAATTATCCACCGTGTATATCACGTCTATCTACTCTACTGAGGATTTGGCATGGTTATCCTATTTCCTTCTTGGGTAGAGTCACGGCTGTTAAAATGAATATTTTGCCTAAACTTCTTTATCTTTTTAGAGCTCTTCCAGTTCCAGTCTCAAAAACGTTTCTGAGCCAATTTCAGCGGACCATTAATAATTTTATCTGGGGTAATAAGCGTGCACGTTTTGCCTCAGCGATTTTATACCGCTCACAACGGACTGGAGGCCTCGGTCTTCCCAATTTTTGGATATATTATCTTTCGGCTCGTTTTGCGCAGCTATCACAGTGGGCAACTATTAACTCTCAGATCCCATGGGTCAAATTTGAATCTCAGTCCATACGCCCATTCTACTTACCGAGCATCTTGTGGTCCAGGGTCTCTCCACGTTCACTTACATTTTATAACTCCATAGTGACCCATTCAATGACACTTTGGTCCACATACAAATTTAAATTAAATTTGGTCTCTCCTATTCCCCCCGGTATTTCATTTTTTGGTGATCCAACTTTTACACCAGCTTTTTCTTCTCCTCAACTGTTTCGTTGGTGGTATGATCAATCTCTTATCAGATTATCTGATTTTCAAAGAGGAGGATCTTACATTACCTTTGATATGCTACGCGCGCTTTTTGATATTCCCCTTCGCGAGTACCATCGTTACCGACAGATTCGACACTTTTTTGAATCACATTCTGGCCTTACACCGTCTTCTCTGGTTTCCTTTTTTGAACGTACCAGCCGTGACTCTCCCAGGGGTAGGGGTCTTATTTCCAATTTTTATCACCAATCTTTACTTTGTCTTTTTCATACGCCTCCGTTGTACCGACAGAGGTGGGAGGAGGATAGTGGTACCACTTTTTCTGATGAGGATTGGGATTCCATGGTGGATAATATCTGTAAAAGCTCTCGATCTCTTTCGGTTCGTGAAACGGCCCTTAAGGTTTTAACTAGATGGTATTATACCCCATCAAGACTACATAGATTGTACCCACAAACGTCCCCTCTATGTTTTCGAGACTGTGGTTTTACAGGCACTTTGGTGCATATATTTTGGGATTGCCCGTCCATATCTCTGATTTGGCGCAGGATATCCGAGGTGGCCACCTCACTGGCGGGTACCCCAGTATGCTTATCTATTCAAACTTGCCTATTGGGGGCTCACATCCCAGGGGTCCCTGATGCCATTATGAGATTGATACATACTATTTGTATTGCCACTTTATGGTCTATTGCCTTACACTGGAGATCCAATGCTGTACCTTTGGCCTCCATCCTGCACAGAATTGATGCTGTAATGCTCATGGAACGCATTCATTATACTTTGCTGGATAAGATGCACTTATTTGATAAAAAATGGGAGTCATGGAGGGATTATAGACATTTATTGCATGATTGATAACGTTTTCAGTGAACAATGCTTGACAGATGCTGTTGACAGATGTATTCTTCAATTTCTCTTATCATTAACGTATTTCATGTACTTGCAATCTGCTTTTCTTCTGTTTTTTCTCTTCATTATTATGATATCTTTTTCTGAATTGTACTTTTCCAAAGTGCCTTGTTTTTGCTGTTAATATTTGAAAATGTGCTGTTATTTTATTGTCTACTTATACTCAATAAAATCGTTTGTAAACAAAAAAAAAGTCAGTTCAGAATATCATATTTATGTAACTCCAACATTAAACAAAAAGTCTAAATTTACAATCTTTCTCTGATTAATTCAGTACTTAGTATGAATCTTTATAGTTTAAAAGCCAGAACCTTATTTGAAAGATACAGTACATTTCTAGCACGTTAATTTACCTACTTTAGCCACTACTACAGTAAGAACCCTCCAGTCCTTTTACCCCTATTCAAAGTAATTACATTTTTATCTAACCATAAGTTCCCAGGACCAGATGGATTCGCTAAAGAATGCTCTAAACAACCTTGCCATATACTGTATTGTCATTTCATCTCATCTTATTAAGATGTTCAGTTTTGATGTGTCTAGTGGTTTATTTCCAAACGAAAGGTCACAGACTACAATTGTGGCTTTGGCCAAACCCAGTAAAGATCCTTTTGTCCATAGATACTACCAACCAATATCTCTATCTACTGATGTTAAAATTTTGCTAAAATATTACCACAGACTTCTACCAGTTTTATAGAATGTTGTCAATCCAGATAATGTATTATTATTATTATTATTGGATGCCTTCTCTGTTACTTACACTGGATACAAAGAAGGCATTTCATAGAATTCACTGGGTATACGTACATAAAGTGTTGGAAAGATTTGAAATTTTGGGGTGGTTATTGCCTGCAGTTCTTTCAGCTAGAGTTCTGTTTGCAGGCATTCTTTCTATGGAGTTCTTAATCACCAAGAGCACAAGACAAGGGTGTCCCCTTAGCTCAAAATTATTCTCCAAATTATTTTTTAAATTGGTTATGGAGCTATACCTGTAGCAGTCTGTCAGGCCCTGGTTACCACTAGTCTTCCAACGCCACAAAATCAGCTTGTATGCAGACAGTGTTGTTTGCACTTTTACTAAACCTTTATCTTCATTACCCCTTCCATATGCTACACTCCTTTAGTCCCTATTACAAAATTAATTAGACAATGTCTCATATATTAGCCTGTTATATTCATGCCACACAAAAGCAATCATTACAAGAACTGTTTCCCTTTGAATCGATCTCTTAACGTGTCCTATATTTTGGCATTACCCTCCCCCATATTCCCTGACCACTTTTTGAATATAATTTTAAGCTAATAATCAGTTATCTTCTACTGAACTGTAGAAATGTGATCTCTTTTATTTAAGTGCATCCTGTGTGTACCAATGCAAGTCTGCATCTACAGGATGTCTCATAAGGTACATAAAAGAACTGGGATTTGTCTTGTGATGTAATATATGATGGTTTCTGCATGTAGATGCCTTTGTCTTGTAAAAACAAAAAACGTTGTCAGTGCTTTTGATGACTATGTGTATGTTTTCTCTTGTTCATTTAATTGCTTCTCTTTCTTCTCATCCCTTTTTATGTCTATAAGTAGTTTGTTAATGTCAGTCATTGCCAGAGTTTGAAATGTCAAAATATAGTTGCCTTTATATCCAAAGGGTTGGAGTAGTGAATTTAGGAGTAATGATTATTCAGTGAAAAATAGTTTTGGTGTGAAGAGATTGAAAATTGGCATTATTCATTGTGTTTCTTGAAGTTTGTCTTCTTTAACCACATCTTCACCTATGGTTTCTGAAGGAACTTCTTGTAGTAATGTTTTGGCCTGTGTCCAATTGTTGTCATTTGACATCACTGACCAGTTGAAAATTCAGAGAGTGGTATTGCTTTCTTTTCTTTTATTACCGTTCCCTGTATCTGAAAGACTGCAAGGCAACACAGGAGCAGTTCATGGCATGCAGGACATTAGGTAAACCTGTTAGATGAAATTAAGTCCTCATGACTTTCATCCATTCTAGATTTGTAAAAGGAAAATTAATATTTTTTGGCACAAGGTCACAAAAAGCATTAAAGTGTAGCTTCCCAAGGAATGTGCTGCTATAAACATCTCTTGATGTCTGTGATAGAGCCTAATAGGGTGAAATGCATTAGCATGGGGTGGTCTATAAGTAGCGACAATCTGGGGGGGTTATTCACTAAATTCGAAGCTGATTGGCTACCATGCCCAGCTGCACCAGAATTCTGAGTGCACCAGTTTTAGTAAATCTATCCCTCTATGTAATTGTGCTGGTTGAATAAACTCTACTACGTGTGACCTTATTGTGTACAACCTAGTGTATGTAAAGTGACAGCATTAAAGTGTAACTGTAATTTAAAGTATTTCTTGGTTCCTCTGTGTGCTGCCCAGATGCCCCTTCTATCATTTCCTTCTGCCCTGGGCTCCTGTGTTGCCTCGCCCCCTTCTCTCATCTTCTGCAGCTGCTGTGGGGAATCTGTCAGCATATTCTGTCCCCAAGGCTGACAGTTCCCTCTACCCCACCACAGACGGGGGAGGAGAGAGAAAGATGTGTCTGCCCCACCCACACTCCCCGCCAGCCTTCTGTCTTTCCCCTTCTTCCTTCTTTCTTTCTCTCTCTCTGTCCGTCTCTTGTCTTCCTCCTTTCTTTCTCTGTCTCCTGTTTCTCTCATTTCTTTCTCCCTCTTTCCTTATTTCCCTCTTTCTTTCCCTCCTTCCTTTCTATACTTCTCTATCTCTCTCTGTCTCCTGTTTGTCTCCTTTCTTTTGCTCTCTCTCTCTGTCTCCTGTTTCTCTCCTTTCTTTTCCTCTCCTTCTTTCTTTCCCACCTTCTTTCCCTCCCTCCCTCTTTCCATCCTTCCTCTCTTTCTTTCTTTCTTTCCCTCCCTCCTTCTTTCTTTCCTTTCTTCTCTTTCCTTCCTCCCCTCCTTCTTTCTTTCTCTCCTCCTTTCTCTTTCCCTCCTTCCTTCTTTCTTTCTATACTTCTCTCTGTCTCCTGTTTCTCTCTTTTCTGCCTCTCTTTTTTTCCTCTTTCTTTCTCTCTCCTGTTTCTCTCCTTTCTTTCCCTCCTTCTTTCTCTGTCCATCCTTTCTTCTTTCTTTCTATACTTCTCTCTCTCTCTCCGTCTCCTGTCTCTCTCCTTTCTTTCTCTCGCCTGTTTCTCTCTTTTCTTTCTCCTTCCTTCCCTCTTTCTCTCTTTCCCTCATTTCTTCTCTTTCCCTCTTTCCCTCTTTCCCTCCGTACCTCCCTCCTTCCTTCCCTCCTTCTTTTCCTCCTTTCTTTCTTCTTTCTCTCCTACAAAAAAAGTAAACAAATAATAAAATTAAACAAAAATGAAAACCTACTGATACTAGTGGTAGAACTACCAGGGTCACAAAGGTCGCTCTTGCAACTGGGCCCTGGAGTTCCACCACCGGGCTCTGAGGAAAGGGTTCCCGGGCTTGCGGCTGCTCAGCCCAAAATGCCCGGGCCTAGTTTTTGTCCCAGTCCAAGCCTGAGTACCACCTTTTGTGACCCCCTCTGCTCATGACCATCTACCCTGAACCATTCCAGGCTTCTTTCCCCTCACTATTACCATGTTGCTTCTACTGAGGTCCCCTCACTACTTCTTTCATTAACAGTGTGTTAATTTTATAAAACAAAGAATATTATACCAACAACAGTTATGCAATAAAATAAATCTGTTAAAGTGTATGTCATGTCAAAAAAGAATTTCTAAAGGTCTATCGAATGGTTTTGGAAGGATTAGAACTTCATTAGTGAAGGGCTGAGCACCCCCTGTTTGGTTTGCGGTCGAACATTCAAACCTATCGAACGTTTGACAGCGAACTTCGAGCAAGGACAATTTACTGCATCTGAGTATGCGGTAAGGTACCACTCAATTACTGAAATACATGAGTTATATTATTAAGGCATGCAGTATTTTATAGTGAAACATTCATTCATGTTTCAGCTGTCAGCAGGGTTTCCCACTGACAGCTGAATGCCAAAAGAATTGTCTGCATCGCCCAACAATTAAAATAAAAAAAATGGCATTGGGTCCCATCCATACCAAGCCCTTCAGGTCAGATTTTGAAGGGAACCCCCATGCCAAAAATAAACAGAAAATGGTGTGGGGGTCCCCCCTAAAGTCCATACCAGACCCTTATCTGAGCATGAAGCCTGGCAGGTCAGGAAAGGAGGGGCGGATGAGTGAGCGTCCCCCCACTCCTGAACCATATCAGGCCACATGCCCTCAACATGTGCTCCCGGCCCAAAGCACCTTGTCCCCATGTTGATGGGGACAAGGGCCTCCTCCCAACAACCATGGCCAGTGGTTGTGGGGGTCTGTGGGCGGAGAGGCTTACCGCAACCTGGAACTCCGCTTTAACAAGGAGGCCCCCAGATCCCGCCCCCCCCCTTGTGAATGAGTATGCTGTATATGGTACCGCTACCCATTCATAAAAAAAAATAAAGTAGTGTAAAGAAAGACAGAAGGCAGTCTTTGACAAGTCCTTTATTAAAAATAAAAATTAATAAAATGTCTCCTGATATAGATCTAATGTTAAACACGATGCCCGCCACCATAGCCAACCAGAAAAAAAAAAAAATTAGCTCCACCCTCGATGCTGGTCCCCACCATCTAACAGCTGCGCTGCGATGACAGTTCTTAAATAGGGTTCTGATGTCACAGGAGGCGAGGTCACCCCACCCCTTGTGACATCATCATGCACTGTGACTGGCCAAAGCATTGCACCTGACCTCTGGCCAATCACAATGCACTGTCAGGGCGCAGTAACCCGTCGAACACACGAACATTCCATGTTCGAGTCGAACGTACGTTCAACTCCAACATGCAGCCCATCACTACTATCCATTATTCTGAGTGAGATTTATCTTCATTTCCCATCCTCCGACAACAGTTTACCCAGACAGGAAGTGAGGGGAAAATCTGCAACTGGGACACAGATATAAATAATTTTTTGAAAGGTATCAAGTTCCTCTCTAGAACTAGTTCTGAAAAAGTAAAATTGCTTCTTAACATGCTCTAAGAACATAATCTCTCTCTAAGACATTCCCATATAAAGAACAAGAGTAGAGATAATGCTTCCCCGCAGCATCTCATGTTCTCTCCCTAATTTCTGAATAGTGAATGACAATCTGCATTAAAACCTTGTGTTTTCTGCCTGAAAGCCAAGTTTTAATCAATTTCTACATTTCTCTACACTCTTGCTACTGAATTGTGAATCAATCCATTTCTGCTCTTACTGTATGTTATATAAAATGCATTCTTGCAATCCATAAAAACCAACCAGTTCTGTTCTGGTTCCCTATTACCTCTGTCATTATACACAAAGGATCATATCAGAGTGTTTGGATACCTCTTGTGATTATACATTGACTATCTGTCTCGCTATTTTCCCTCCCCATATTTTTAAAGGTTTTCCAATTTCATGCTTTCAGTGCGATTGAATCTAATTTGCAAAAATATAGTTTCTATTAAATAAAGCCAAATTTCCAGATATCTAATTTATTCAGAAGGCATACTTGTTTCTTTAACCCTTTTAGTTCTGATACCTTCTTGTACCTTTTGCTGCTGGTAAAAGTACATGAAAAACATACACAGAAGATGAACAGACATCAAAATCTAATACATCGACTGACTATATAGCCCCTCCTTCCTAGCCCCCTAAGCTACCCTCATCTGAACCACCCCCCTGAAGGTATTTATTAGCTCCTCAGTTCAATCTAGGCTAGTTTAGGGCAGGGGTCTCCAAGCTTTCTAAAGAAAGGGCCAGTTTACTGTCCTTCAGATGTTAGGGGGGCCAGATTGTACTCAGTGGGAGTAAACAATACCAAATCTTTGGTGTTAGGGGGAGAAATACAGTAGTTTGTGTTAGTGGGAGGAATGGTGTCCCATTTTAGTGGTCAGTGGAAGGAATTATGCCCCATCGTTGGTGTGAGTGAAAGGAATAATGCCTCAAGGGCCTGATAAAGGCAATCAAAGGGCCACAACCAGTCCCAGGGCCACAGTTTGGAGACCACTTGTTTAGGGGACTATGTCCTTAAATTGCAATGTACACAGGAATGTGTTTAAAAATGTACAAAAGTGATTTGCATCAAATCACATTCTATTTAAAATCATTAGCCATGATCAAACAGGCAAGTAAATTATGTTAACTTGTTGTGATGTGTTAGCATTATACATATACATTGATTTACTGGACATCAGAAGGCTCTCCTTTAGCTGTATACAGCAGATTTCTTTGTCTGGAAGAGACAAAGAAATCTGCTGTATATAGCTAAAGGAGAGCTTTCCAATGTCCTGCTCTGAAGCATCATGAAAGATGGATCTGGATTGTAAATCATCTGGTGGCTGGAAGGGTGATCGATACTGTGACATATAAGAACCCCGGTTAAAGGGGAAGGCACATATGACCTAATATATGTTGGGTCTACTCTTAAGGTGAGAGGATAAGCTTTGTGGTGACAGGGATGTGCACTTTGTATGAAGGATACATCATAAATCACCAATGATAAGAATTTAAGTTTGAAAACATACTGAAAAGTGGGAAAAAAAATTGTCCAGCTGTAAGGCAGTTTTATTCAGTGAGAAAGGCCAAAATGTGAATACACGTGGTACAGACAGGTGTTTTCATACAAGAATTAATAGCATCACTCTGTGGACTGTAATATAAAGGGGAACTCTGATGTAAGAGGTGCTCTGGGAACCCTAATTTAAGGGAGGCTCTGATGAAAGGGGGGAAAGCTGTGGACTCTGGTGTAAAGGGGAACTCTGATGTATGGGTGCCTCTGCTCACCAAAGCCCCTGCTTACATCAGAGTAAACAGAGTACTCGTTACAACCTAGTCCCCCTTTACATTGCAATCCACAGATCCCCTCCCTTACATCAGACTAAACAGAGCACCCCTTACAACTGAGTCCTCCTTTACATTACAATTCACAGATCCCCCCCCCCCTTACATCAGAGTAAACAGAGCACCCTTTACAACTGAGTCCCCATTTACATTATAATACACAGAGCTCTCCCCTTACATTAATGTACTCAGAAGCAGGATAGAGAAGGGAGGGGGGAGCAGTTCAGTGACTATGGATGGTGAGCCCATTTACCCCAGGAAGGAGTCCCAGGCAGGCTGCATAGTTTTTCCATGATGTAGTTGCCAGCTGCTGGGCTTTCCCACCCACGTACAGTATCCCCTTTCTGAGCACAGTGCTGTCGGGGATTGGAATGTGGGTGGAGCCACAGGTAAAACACAAGAGGAGAGAGGCGGGAGAGGAGGAGGAGCAGATCCAGCGCTCTCTCCTATTCATGGGAGGGGGGTAGGGGGGTGGCCTGCCAGTGCTGGGTTTGGGCAGTTCTAAAAAAGGGTGTAATAGACACTCTCTGCTTACAACTTCAGCCAGCCACCCTGCTGTGGAACCACAGTTTGGGCTCCTGGGCCCCCTTCCCTATAGTGGTACAACTCCAAGGACTAGTCGCAAGTGCAATCTTTGAGACCCTGGTAATTCTGTCACTGCTCATAGTGGAAAAGATAAGCTCATATTAACACCATGTCTCATTACTGAAGTAGGTGCTACAGACCCTCCATTTGCTGGTTCTAGTAAGCCCCAGTCATCTTTTTTATGGGTCTCCCCTCTCAGGCCTCTTAAAGAGAAAATACACTAAAGAGAAAATAGAGGTGGAAAACATAAGGGCCTCAAAAATGAAAGAATTTAACCACTATTAAAATCTTCAACCTATACTCTTATCAAAGGTATGAAGCTGATCACTGCCTTCTCACTAAAGGGCTTAATTTTGTCTCTACCATTTACCCAAACCCTTTTACACTGTTTAACCACTTGCCTACCAGGCACTTTTACCCCCTTATTTACCAGGCCAATTTTCAGCTTTCAGCGCTGCCGCATTTTGATTGACAATTGCGCGGTCATGCAACATTGTACCCATATGAAATTTTGATCATTTTTTTCTCACAAATAGAGCTTTCTTTTGGTGGTATTTACTCCCCGCTGGACGCTTTACTTTTTGCTCTATAAATAAAAAATTGCCAAAAATTTGAAAAAAAAAAAAGTTTCTTTGTTTCTATTATAAAATTTTTCAAACAGGTAATTTTTCTCCTTCACTGATGTGCATTGATGAGGCAGCACTGATGGGCACTGATAGGCGGCACTGATGGGCACTGATAGGCAGCACTAAAGGGCACTGATAGGCAGTACTAATGAGGTGGCACGGATAGCCGGCACTGATAGACAGCACTAATGAGGTGTCACGGATAGGCGGCACTAATATGCAGCACTGATAGGTGGCACTGATAGGTGACACTAATGATGGGTACTGATAGACGGCACTGACTGGCATCACTGCTGGGCACTGACTGGCGGCACTGACTGGCAGCACTGCTGGGCTGCACTGGTGGGTGGCACTGGTGGGCAGCACTGGTGGGTGGGCACAGGTGGGTGGCACTGGTGGGCACAGGTGGGTGGGCACAGGTGGGTGGCACTGCTGGGCACAGGTGGGCGGAGCTAGTGGGCGCACTGCAGGGCACAGGTGGGCGGAACTTGCGGGTGGCACTGCTGGGCACCGATCATCAGGGCACTGATCATTAGTGCCCTGATGATCGGTGCCGATCCCCGCTCTGACAACTGCCGGTTCTCGGCAGTACTTTCCTCACGATCTGACAGCGTGAGGAAAGTGCAGCCGAGAACCGGCACTTGCATTTCCCTCTGATCAGCGTGTCATTGGACACCGCTGATCAGGTGATAAAAGGCCGCTGTGATTGGCTTTTTACCACATCACGTGATCAGCTGTGTCCATAGGACACAGCGATCACGGAGATCGCCAGGTGCGTGCCCCCTGGGGCGCGCAGGAGAGCGCGTTCTGGGGGGACGTCATATGACGTCCACTCAGAACTGGCCGGCCGCAGTGCAGCCGTCATTCGGCTATCTGCAGTCGGCAACAAGTTAACCACTTGCCTTCCAGAGGATTTACCCCCTTCCTGACCAGGCCATTATTTGCGATATGGCACGGTGTTACTTTAACTGCCAATTGCGCGTTCATGCAACACTTCACCCAAATTAAATGTATGTCCTTTTTTTCCCCACAAACAGCTTTCTTTTGGTGGTATTTGATTGCCTGTGCATTTTTTATTTTTGTGAATTAAACAAAAAAAGACCGACAATTTTGAGAGAAAAAACAACATTTTTGACATTTTGCTATTTAATGTAAATTAATTGGTTTAGGTGAAAGTTATAGCTTCTACAAATATAGGTATATGTACTGGGATTTTTTTTTATACTAGTAATGGCAGTGATCAGCGACTTATAGCGGGACTGTGGGACTGCGGCAGGTATTCTGACACTGGGGGGAAACAGCTAAAAAATGTTATGTATCAAATGGAACAGTCTAAAAAAATTATTTCATTACATACCAAACTTGGACAAACTTTGTTGGCAAAGAGTAAAAGTGGTCACAAGTAGAAGCTCATGAACAGGTATAGACAGACAGTTGACAGAAAAACTGCTAAATGGGACAATGTACTTTAAACATCACAAAAGGCACATCATTCCAGAGTATGTGACATACAGAAGGGGGTACAAAGTAATAGACCAAAGGAGTCCAGAGTATGCAGTTCACAGCTAAAATGGTCTAGTGAATATGGCGTACAAAACGGTGTATTTACAAGGTATTTGCCTGGGGCTGCAATTTTCAGGGTAGCAGCACCGACCCCAGAAGAAGTGACACAAGTGACCAGGATGGGTGCCTGGTGAGTGTCAAGGTCCTACCTTTCCTCAGGACTGTGCTGCTCCATGTGTTGGCATCCATCTTAGGTGTCTGCAAAACATTGTGGGATCCTTTATGCTTTCAGTCCTCTGCGGCTCCTCCCCCAGGAGGTGGCGGCTTATCACATATAAGTCTGCTGTTTGTAGCTGTCCATTGCATTCGTGTTCTGTCTCTTGCACAGCAACAAGCTCCTGTTTAGCTACTCTTTGCTTTCCTGGATACCGACTCGGCTTTGGCTAAGACTCCTCCAGGCTTCTGACCCCAGCTCTGGCGACCATTCTTTCTGGCTCCTGATCCCGGCTCTGGCGACAATTCTTCCTGGCTCTTGATCCCGGCTTTGGCTACGATTTCCGCTGTTGGACTTGCATAGAATCTTGTCTTATTTTTATATTAATAAACCTACCTTTAATTGCACCTCCTTGTGTGTCTGGCTCCTCGCTCCCTGACAGTGAGGCACTGCCTGAGCTACCTGACACAGAGCTGTTTCCCTCCTGCTCAGACATGTTGGTGTAGTTGGTGTCCCTAGGTGGTGTACAGTACCTTCAGCAATGTGTTCCAGCAGACCACACTGAGGTCAGAGCCATGTCTGGACACTTTGCATTCCTCCCTCAGCAGAGTACCAGGAGAGTTGTGGTCCCTACCCCTCCCTCCTTCTTTCTTCTCCCTCTTCCTGGCACTTCTCCTGACTCTGCCATGAGAGAGCCTGATAGCCCTCCACCTGTCCTCCCTGGGATGCCGGTCATCTACTGGTCACTCCAGGCCATCTTCAAATCTGAAGAAGTTATAAGGAAATTTTCTGATTCAATTGGATCATTCAGATTCAGTGAGAAGAGCTCATTGAACACAGTAAAGTTTAAATAATTGCTTTTCCAGCAGGCAAGCAAGTACAGAGGCTTTTATTGCAGGGACTTTTCTTTGGAGTTTTTGGGGAAGTAACAGAGTTGCTTTAAAGATCCAGCTATTTCCATTTGATACTACATTTATTAAGACTCTGCAGATAATATGAACTTTCTCTATAAACCTTCATGAGCTATGTGCTGGCAGCCCAAAAATGCTTCCCTAGTGGGGGCTGTTTGTATTTATCAATATTATTCTGGCTTAAGATACAGTATGTGTATGTACTCCAGGGTTTCTATACATACATACTGTATATCTGTCACTCTTAATAACATATCTTTTTATAAAGTCCTTCTGTTGTAAATCAGGCAAGAGACAAATCAGTGCATTTGAGCTGAGAAACAAGTTAGACATATATACTAAATGTGGGAAGTAATTTAGTACTTAAAACTGAATAAGTAATATAGATGCTCATTCAAAGGGGTTGAACGTTTACATGCTGTAGAGGGTTGTGTCATACACGATCCAGCAGGAACAATAGATAATAAGTAAATTACATACCTTTTTGTGTTTGATTCATATGGAGCAATAATTAAATTAAGACTTAAACCTAACACATTATTGACCATTTATTTGACCCTCCTAGAACATTGAATAAAACCTGGTGCAACCACATTGACTCTATTTTGTTAGAAGTTTCTGTTTCTCCCTTGCTGCAGTAGTGAGATACCCTGCTGCTCCTCATCACTGATATGTGGAATTACAAGGTCATTCTGATTTGCTGTCCCCAGGGGTCTGCAGAAGCCACAGTCATCTGTCATAGCCTTTGGCATTCTATTAGCAGCTTACTGATCTATTTCCAAATATGCCAGCAAAGCAAACATCTGCACCTTCATCCTAATGACCCTTTAACAATAACAGACTGTTCGACTGTTTATATGATGTACTAAGTGAACTTTGTGCGATGGAGGGAATGGGTTGACCTGGTTAAGCATGTTTTGTTTTAAACATTTGTATAGCAAATATTAGATTTCAGAATTTACAATTAAGCACTGTATTTTTTTGATGAAGGAATGAACAGCACAAATAAAATTTACAAACAAAGAACATGGGAATGGTTATTGCAGAAAGGAGGTATAACCTGCAAAAAATAAAAATTCACACCAAAAAATAGCTATGAAAGTTTAACAAAAACTTCTTAATACACCCATAAACTTTAACCTAACTTCTGACAGCTAGGTTACAGTGACGCAATGATGCTTAATAGTACTCCACGCTGTAACACTAGTGCAAAGATATAAATAGTGATAATCAAGATGGTGAATATTAAAATGCAAAGGTTGTTGTCATATAAGGGGAATATCAACGTTAGTTGGTACTTCAGGAAAGGAATTAACATATTCAGTCCCTGGAAACAAACAAAAAGCAGCTATGGTTGTTATATTCACCTGACTTTACTGATTTAGTGATTTGACGCTGCTCCTCTTTCAAGTTGAATGTTGCCCAGTGTCATTCAATGCATTTCCTTTGAGTCTAAAGCAGTGATGGCGAACCTTTTTGAGCCCGAGTGCCCAAACTGCAACACAAAACCAACTTTTTTATTTCAAAGTGCCAACACTGGAATTAATCACTTGCCTACCGGGCACTTCTACCCCCTTCCTGCCCAGGACAATTTTCAGCTTTCAGTGCTGTTGCACTTAACAAAGACAATTGTGCGGTCATGCAACACTGTAACCATATGCAATTTTTATCATTTTTTCACACAAATAGAGCTAATTTTTGGTGGTATTTAATCACCACTGGGTGTTTTATTTTTTGCACTATAAATGAAAAAAGAGCAAAAAATTAAAAACATAAAAGGTTTCCTTTGCTTCTATTCTAAAATTTTGCAAACAGGTAATATTTCTTCTTTGATGTGCGTTGGTGAGGCTGCACTGATAGGCAGCACTGATGGGCATTGATGAGGCGGCACAGATAGGTAGCACTGATGAGGCGGCACTGGTGAGCATTGATGAGGAGGCTCTGATGATGCACTGATATGCAGGAAATGATGGGCACTGATAAGCGGCACTGACAGCACCAACTGGAGGCACTGACAGACGGCACTGACCGGCGGCGCTGCTGGGCATCATTGATGGGTGGCACTGATGGGCAGCACTAATGAGGTGTCACAGATAGGTGGCACTGATAATGGGTACTGATAGACAGCACTGATAGGTGGCACTGACTGACATCACTGCTGGGCACTGACTGGCACAACCGCTGGGCACTGACTGGTGGCACAGACTGGCAGCACTGCTGGGCTGCACTGATGGGCATTGGTGGGTGGCACTGGTGGGCAAAGGTGGGCGGCACAGGTGGGCACTGGTGGGTGCATTGCTGGGCACAGGTGGGCGCACTGTTGGGCACAGGTGGGTGCATTGCTGGGCACAGGTGGGCGCACTGCTGGGCATAGGTGGGCGCATTGCTGGGCACAGGTGGGCGCACTGCTGGGCACAGGTGGGCGCACTGCTGGGCACAAGTGGGCGGAACTTGTGTGTGGCACAGGTGGGCACCGATCATCAGGGCACTGATGATCAGTGACCCTGATGATCGGTGCCGATCCCTGTTCTGACAACTGCCGGTTTTCGGCAGTACTTTCCTCACGATCTGACAGCGTGAGGAAAGTGCAGCCGAGAACCGGCATTTGCATTTCCCGGTGATCAGCGTGTCATTGGACACGGCAGATCACGTGGTAAAAGGCCGCTGTGATTGGCCTTTTACCATGTCACGTGATCAGCTGTGTCCGCAGGACACAGCGATCACGGAGATCGCCTGGTGCGCGCCCCCGGAGGTGCGCAGGAGAGCGCGTTCTCTTCCTCTTCCACTCTTCCTCCTGGCGTGCCCACTGAGATGGCTCTGCGTGCCAGCTCTGGCACGCGTGCCATAGGTTCGCCATCACTGGTCTAAAGCATCAAGAGAGCACCCCCTTCCCCAAATCAACCCACAGAAATATGCTACAGAGAGCATTCTCTACATTATTTAGGCTCCTTACTTACTTCCCTTCTGTGTGAATGGGTTTGCTGTACATTCTGGCATTGAATATGTTATATGTGTGTCAGGGCTCATTTATACCTCCCCTGCTCTGCAATCCAAGGTAGATTGTTTTTCACAGATAGGTGTAAAAGCAGCTGACAGGCATTCTGGAGGTGACACTGCTGCCTCCTGAATGTCTGTGTTTTTGACAGCTGAATTGGGTTTAAAGAATGGCAATATCACACTACAACTGAGAGGTTAGCATTTGGTTTGTGTGCTTGGTCCTATTCATTGAATGGGACAGTTTAGGTGGTGGTACTGCCCTCCAAATGCAACAGAAGGGATAATTTTTGCCACACAAAAACAAAGCGTTGCAGCTGTACCATGTGTACAACCCTGTCTGTCTGTCTGGCTTTGAAGCTTAAAGGGTAGGGCAGTTGGCAAGACTTAATTGCCTATTTTTACATCCCCCAGCTGCAACTGTAAACTAAACCTTACTGGGAGAGATTTACTAAAACTGGAGCACTCTGAATCTGGTGTAGCTGTGCATGGTAGCCAATCAGCTTCTAACCTCAGCTTGTTCAATTACGCTTTGACAATAAAACCTGGAAGCTGATTGGGTTTTGTGCAGAGCTGCACCAAATTTACACCATGCAGTTTTAGTAAATAACCCCCATTGTGTTAACTTTGTTATATGTAACACACTGTTGTAAATTCTTGGTGAAATTGCATCAGGTTATGTTGAAAGGACAGCTTCACTTTTAGAGAATATATTAGGTATTAGAGGTGTTGATGAATAAACTGTTTTTTAGAGTGCTGTCATCCCATAGTTACAGAAATTACTTTTACAATGCTATTTAAAGCGGTGTTCCACCCAAAAGTGGAAGCTCCGCTTGTTTAACTCCTTCCCCCTCCACTGCCATATTTGGCACCTTTTGGGGGGAGGATGAGCAGGTACCTAGTTTTGACAGGTACCCACTCCCACTTCACCGCAGTGAAGTGAGCCAGAAGTTCGACCCCCCTCCTTCCTCCTGCAGTCTCCTGGGAACTTACACAGGTCCCAGAAGACTGCCGGACCAATCAGGATGTGCAGCGCAACTCGTGCATGTGCAGTGGGCACCTGGCTGTAAAGCCATAAGCTGTCACAGCCTGGTGCCCACAGTATAGATGCTGGCTCCTGGGAGAGAAGGAGAGAAGGAGAGAAGGAACAGCGCGGGTGAGCATGTCACTGGACCCTGGGACAGCTGAATGTGTGTTTAGTAAAAGTCAGCAGCTACAGTTTTTGTGCCTGCTGACTTTTAATAAACACAAAAAAGTCTAGAACTCCGCTTTAAGTACAGCACTCAGGTACGTGTTAACCAGAGTTAAAAAGATATTTTTTGTTAATACAAAAATATACATTTCACTTATAATTAAAAAAATAAGATCTTGAAATATATGGCACATATCACAGATTAATCATATACAGTATATTCAAACCACATTTTTTCCACAATGTAGTACTATTTAAAATATTGCATTTAAACATTTTTAACATTTGAAATATCATGTATTTCTTGGTATTATTATCGCATACTGTATATTTTTAATTCTGGCTGGTCTTGTTAAATTCCTGAGTGCTAAGTTGTATGTAAAACTATAAAAACAATCACAAAAAAAGCTTCTTGAATTTATTACACATGTGCACGACCAAAATTTTAGTTAGTTTTTGTTTCATTCAGTAATTGAAGAATTTCATTTCGTCATATCAGTTATATTGAACAGATTTGTTTCATATCTTCAGCATTTTTTCATAAACGTGTTTGTATTGGAATGGTTTGATATTTTCTAATCCGATTAAAATTAATTTTGAAGAATAGCTGGTTGTTAAGGAGCAGGTGGCTGCCACGTCCTTAACAACCATGACTCATCTGCTGTCAGCAGATACCAGACCCTTATCCATGCATGCAACCCAGCAGACCAGGAAAGAGGGAGGACAAGCAAGCACCCCTCCTCCTGAAACATTCCAGGCCACATACCCTCCACTTGGGGGGTGCTTTTGAGGATGAAGATCCCCCCAAAAGCACCTTGATCCCATGTTGATGAGGATAAGGGCCTCTTCCCCACAATCCTTGGTGGTTGTTGTGGAGGTCTGCGGTGAGGGGGCTTTTCGGAATCTGGAAGCCCCCTTTATCAAGGGGGCCCCCAGATCCCAGTATCCCCCCTATGTGAATGAGTATGAGGTACATAGTACCTCATAAAAACAGTAAATAAAAACACAAAACACAGTTTTTGACAAGACCTTTATTAAACAAAACCCCCAAAAATAAATGTCCCCCAAAATAGATCCAAAATCAATCACAGTGAACATTGACCCATGCAAAACTCACTGAATGACAGGTAAACATGGGGTGGTGTCACCCTGTGACCCCTTCCCCATGTTTATCTGTCATTGGGTGAGTGTCTCTCCAAAGGGACATGTCACTAACCGAATGACAGGTAAACATGAGGGGTGGGGTTTACTTGAAATCCAGCAGGATGAATTTGTCCTAAATATGCTGGAGGTTGATTCAAATCAAGAAATATTACAGTTCTCAGTAGGAAAATTGATTTTTCTATTTTTTTTTGTTGCCTATTTTCTGTGCGTCTTTGGGGTGTAGTGCCTGCAGATTATTTTTGTATGAAGTTCCACACTCACATAACCAGTTTATGTCAGAAGCTAACAGTTTTTCTTTTCAAGGAGAGCTCAGGCATTGAGTGAAATCTCAACTTACCCTTGACCTCTAGGATGTACTTAAAGAGGCCAAAAAATTATAGCTGGAGGCAAAAGAAGGGGCTTGAGTGACAGTCTTGCAATTTGCAAACTCGTCACCAGTAAACGTGAGGCCAAGGTGGTCAACATAACATTGGAGGAGTTTTAAAAAGATCTTTATGGCTCTCCCTGTAACATACATGACATGATAAACTCTAAAATTAGAACTAATGACCCAAAGTAGCATGGGAGGAAATCCAACATGACAGGTGCTGCCCGGTTATTGGCAGTACTGGCAAAGGGGAAGGTTAAAGGCATTTTTAGCGCTGCTGCCCTCAAGTGAGAGATCCTAGCATTAACCTCTGTTTAAAGGGTTGCTTTACTTTCAAGAAAAAAAATAATAGAAATAAAAGAAAATATATCTTATACCATTGCCACACAAGCCATGTTGTAATTTAATGTTATTAAAACTTTCCTTTACTTTTCAATTTGCAGCCGATATAATTTCCTGTAAAATTCAATGGCATTCAGCAACCTAGAGACATCTGTAACTTTACACATTAGAACATGGAGAGTGCACTACTTGATTATATTAAACCAGTTCAGCCCTTTCAGAATCAGCCTGCATAGGGTATGGTGAAACAGTTGTTTCTTAGGATAATAAAAGAAAGGAATTTGCTATAAAGTCTAGGTGATCAATGAGCATTCCACATATTTTAACAAATAGGAAACTATCTTTTTTAAAAAAAGTAAAGTTACTCTTTGAATTTAAATTTAATTCCTGCAGTGCGGGGACAAGCTAAACATAGCAACTTTGTGAGCTTCAGAATGCCCCAGTCATCAGAAGAGTGGTAGCTTATGCCACAGTCACAGTTGTCATTTGGCAACTGTTTGTCTTCTGAAAACTTGGTTGGAGGTCACTAATGTGAAAATAATATTAATATTTAGATATTTGCATTACACCTTTAATGCATTGGCAACAGCCAATAATTTAGTACCCTAATGGAGGGGGTAGACCGGATTATGTTTAAACTATTTAGATAAACTTCAGGAAAACATGGAGTTCCATCTGTAAGCATTTCAGCTTTTTCACACTAATGATCAATGGGAGGGACATTCTTTAGGAGCTCAGTGGGTTTTAACCCCCACTAGATAGGTCTGGGCTAAAGTTATGAATAAATGTTTGGTTCAAAATCTATTTCAAGAATTCTGTAGTGAGACCGGGTGCCCTGAGTAAGGTAACGGAGGTATGCAGGTAGAAACAAAGTCCCTACAATGTCACTCTTGTGAGGAAATTATGTTTTTCCAATCTAAAAAGGTATGAAAACCTACAAACTATACAGTTAAAACTAAGAGTATAAACCTCCCATTACCAAAAGAAAAAAAAATAGAAGAAAAAATTCTGAAAAGAAGTCATGAATGATATAAGCATAAGACTACGCCTCCAGTGCCCTGACTGCAATGGAGCAATTTTATTTAATACAGGTACTTAAATAACAATGTCAATTTATGCAGTGCTTAATATACAAATATATATACTGTATATAAATTGTACATTCACATCAGTCCCTGCCCTCAAGGAGCTTACAATCTAAGGTCCTTAACTCACATCCATACATACACATACTAGGGCCAATTTAGACAGGATCCAATTAACCTACCAGAATGTCTTTGGATATAAATATATAGAAATAGAACTGGCTGCAGAAAAAAAATAACTAAAACAAAATATAAGTACACATGACATAGGTGAGATCTGGGAATTTGTCACTCTAGGGAAATTCAGGTGAGGAAATTTCCACTAGATTATATAGGAAGGGTTGCATCACAAAGAGCTTGGACAAAGTGTGGCTTGTACCAATGATGGTGGTTAAAGTGAAAATTTTCTTTGCAGTTCCAAATGGCAGCGGATGCCCTCTGTGCTTTGAACACAGTACTTGTGGCTATTGCCTCTCAAATAATAAACTTTAACTTCTATTTCAAGGTAAAACCTGTCTCATCTTTTATTTTGCAGCCTAACCAAGATGCTTACATATACAATTCACTTAGCAGTGAATTGTCTTGTGTCTTTCAATTTGCTTCCTATTCAATTGCTTGCATACTCTCCTGGTGCTAGAGAATATCTATTCAACACATACCTGGAATAATTGGGGATGAAGGGATGGGGTGAGACATGTTACGGTGTATTGGTATTCTCTTTTTTGGCATTTTATTCAACGTTTAAGACATTGCAGCATGGTATTGTGAAAAAAAGGAAGCTTAAAAACTATACTATTAAAGTTGTTTCTACAGTTAAGGGCTTTAGGTTTCTTTTTAGGAGTAAATTTTCCTATATATTTTAAATCAATTTTGCCACTACGTTAACCATTGAATTTAGACCTGTTACTGCTGAAAAAACAAATTAGGTGTTGCAGGTAAAACTACCTAAATAGCTTTGAAATTGGACATATTGGGGTGTTGCTGCTATATTTAAGACAAAATAAATGTAAAAGTTACAAAAATCAATTAACTATCCAAAATACCCCCCCCCCCCAATCCCCCATAGATTTCAATACAGCTTTCTGCTAAGGTCACATTTAGTGGATTTCAACCAGGATTTGGTACACTTACTCCAGCCCCCAGAAAATTGAGTAAGTGTACCTAGTACCCACAGATAATTATCACTTAAAAAGGCATGTGCATCTTGAGTGACCCCGATATTTGTTACTTTCTATCCATTATACATGATTGCATTCATATGCTCATGTTCATTTGTGTAAGCTGGAGGTGCTCTTTACTGCCTCTTGCTGAGATTTCTCTGTCTTGTTGGCAGATAACTGATTTGAAGTCTGTTGTACTTCAGTGTGCTCATTACTGCTGTGCTGTTGTTTAACCACCAATATTGAAACTGGACTATCTCTGAAACCCTCTTAAACTTTACTCTTGCATATATTTGTACTATGCAACTATTTGTTAAATAAAGGAATTACACAAAAAAGCATGTGCTTGAATGACACTTTTAATTTGATAATTCCTGTAATGTGTCTACTATGTGCAAAATGTCAGATTTATTTCCTATAATAATCAGCTCCATCTAGTGGCCTTAATGCTGTATTTTCTTGAAATTCAGCAATCAGGAAAATATTGCATTATGGACACTGGATGTAGCGGACGATGATAGGAAATAAGTAGAAAATTAAATTTCATATATATTAGATAGCTTGCAGGGATTATTTGTGCTGGGTGGGCACATGCTGAGACATTTGCACAATCATTTTTTTCAGAAATAAACCCCTTGACTTTAGCTGAACTAAACAATTTACTAAACAATATTTTCACAACCCATAGCTATCTGTATGAAACACACGTTCAAGAGCAATATTTGTCTGCTATTTACAAAGCACTATAGGGGAGGAGTGTCCCATTCACTAGTCACAGGATAGCTTTATGAATGGCTTGGAATGGCTGCTTCTAGCTTCTACAAGAACATTTGCATAAAAAGAAAAAAGTTGAGCTGTGTGGTTATTTTAATTTCTATTTTAAAAGCATGCTTACTAACTGCTTGCCAACCACCTCACGTTGGAGTACTTTAGCAGAGCTGCTCCCCTATCTAATATGTGATCTGGCTCTTTCTTGTAGGGGGCGAGCATTAGTCACAGCACAAGCCCATCTGCTGGTTCTGGGCAATGATTGCTGGGTGGAACCCATTGATCAGTGAAGAGGAAGATAGGACAGAGATCTGTAAATGTAAACAACACAGAGCTCTGTCCTGTTAGCGGGGATTACCGTTTTTTGCTTCCCTGCAAAGGGAAAAAAACTTGCACATCCCTTACTAAAAACAGCACACAGTGAATGTACCAAGCACTGTTAGGCACACAATTAACCCTTTGATTGCCCTTCCCAGCCAGTGTCATTGTATATTATTAGAACTGATAACTGTATTGGTGTAATTTGTTCCCACAAAGTGTCAGTGTAAGATTGCCCACATACTATCACAGTTCCACTATAAGTCGCTGATCACTGCCATTACTAGTATTAAAAAAAATAAATAAAAAGTCCAGCATATCTCCCTAGTTTGTAGTTGTTATGACTCTCGCGCAAGCCAATCAATATGCACTTATTGAGATTTTAATCAAAAATATGTTGCAGAATACATTTGGCCTAAATTTATGAATAAATTTGACTTTTAACATTTTTTTAGTGGACATGTTCTATAGCAGAAAGTAAAAATATATTTTTCCCCAAAATGTTCAGGCTTTTTTTTATAATAAAAAAACAGTGGTGATCAAATACCACCAAAAGAAAGCTGTATTTGTATGAAACATTATATACATTTCAGGTGGTCCTCTTCCAGGGGGCCATTGAAACTCTAAGCTTTCCTCCTTTCCAACTCCAGGCCTGCAGGTAGGCCCCATCCTATTGGGCTTCCTCACAGCCTCCTGCCTTCAGCCTCACATCTTTCTCACTGTCTTACTCCTGAACTTTCTCCCTAGCTGAGAAGCTCCAACATTTTAAGAGTATCCCAGCCCCTTATATGTTTACCGCTGCTCAAGGTAGAGGGACTCCTAATCTCCAAGCACAATTCCTCTTGTAGGTGTTAGCCCATCTTTTTTGCTGCATAGATGAGAACAAATGATATCCGATTGGCTGCACTCCTCGCAATCCACTTTATTGAACCAAGATAAAACCAATACAGTGGAAATACAGTGGGGGACTGGCAGGTAAATGCATTTCACGCTAAAGACAGCTCTTATTCATTACCCCAGTGTCCCAGCCCCTTGCCAAGTGACAGGATCTGTGTCATTACTTGGGTCACCTGCTAGGGGCACTGTAGTTACTGGAATCGAAGTGTGTATTTTCAGTGTCCACTAGCGAGTGTCTTCCAGCAGCTGGACTGTACAAGTAACTAGGCTGCACCTGATGTGGACTGCTGGGAGGTATATAAGCCCACCCATAACTGAGGTTCAGTGCTTCAGTATTTCTCCTGCAAGCCGTGTCCCTGCCTGAGTCTGAACATTGTTCTGTTACCTGCACCTGTCCTGAGAACTGTTCCTGCTCCCTGCACCCAGAGAGAGAAAGAGAGAGGGATAGAGAAAAGGAGAGAGAGAGAGAGAGAGAGGGAGAGAGAGAGAGAGAGAGAGAGAGAAACAGAAAGAGAGAGAGATCCAACAATCTGGCCTGACCAAATCTCAAATAAAAAAACATAATGATTCCGAAGAAAAATATGTTGAGAAATGAAATAGCAAACTCAAAGAAACAGACTGTTTACTAGTCACTGCAGAAAGACTACAAACTGGCCCCATACCTGGCTATAAGACCCCAAAGACAGACAGATCCTGAGCCAGTCTGTACAGACTGAGTGCCCATGGGCTGGAAATCGAATCAGGATGGCACAGACAGACCTATAAGTCCAGGGAGAGTAGACTGTGCCAGAAATGTGACCAGGGGGTCCTGGAGGACGAGGACAACTTCTTGCTACAGTGCCCCAAGTACTCATCATTGAGGGACACTCACTTCCAGAGATTCTCCACTTTCATCCCAGACTTCACTTCTATAGAAGAGAGGAGGAAACTCCAAATTCTACTGGGAGAAGAGGAGCCAATGGTGAAAATAGCGGCACAATATACAGACTGAGAGTGACATGAAAAACTGAGGACTTAAAAATCCCTTACATGGCCCCTTCCCCTCTCCACCTTTTCCCATACAAACTGCTTTGGCAACACTAAAATGTTATTTGTTCCTGCCGATAAAGCTCTATTGAATTTAATTGAAGAGAAAAAGAGAGAGAGAGAGAAAGGAGAGAGAGAGAGAGCGAGAGAGAGAGAGAGGGAGAAGAAAGAGCGAAAGAGAGAAAGAGAGAGTGAAAGATAGAAAAATAGAGAGATTGAAAAGGAGAGAGAGAGAGAAAGAGAGAAAAAGAGAAAGAGAGAGAGAAAAAGAGAGACAAAACTTCTAGGAAATGGGAGATCCTTAAGAAGTAAGCAAGGCTATGAGTGAGATATTATGCTTAGTCATACTTACATGTCACTTCTAGAATCAGAATGGTTTAGAAGCAAGTTTGAAGTCGCTCTGTTGCAACCGCTTTTTGTTGGGAATAATTTATTAGAAAGCTGTGTGAAGAGCCAAGAGTTGAGATGCCATTGTTGTGAGGAAACCAGCTGCACAGCTTGCTCTTCTTACCAATGTGTATGCCAGGTACCATAGCTTAATCTGCGTTTCTGTGGTCTGCAAACCTATGAATGGAGATTTTTATACAAACTCTATTGAAAAGGACTTTGTATTACTGGCTTGGCATGAGCCAATGGCCCTGCAACTATGGGACTGCTTCCCAGAGTTATCAAGAGGTGGGGGTACTGCATATTATGGTAACTTTTTTTACACTTCTGTAGAAGGTTGCATCTGCAAAGAGTACATCATTTTAGTTTGGTCTTGGTTTTAGAGCATTTTTGAGTTCCACTTTGCTTTTGTTTTTCTTTCAGTCTTTGTCTGCTGTGATTATGTTCTATGTCAATTAAGATGAAATATAAGAAAAGTTGCAATGTTTTCTGCAGTTTTTGGTTAAAGCTGTCCATTTATGAAAATCTTGAAAATCTGTTGTTTTTTCAACACTTATGAAATATTCTTCCCTAAGAGTTTACCTTAATTTGTGTAAAACCTCTCAGAGGCTCCACACAATGCTCCATAGACTGTAACTTCATATGATCTGTGAAATTTAGTAGCTCAATACTGCCACTTTCCTCCAATGTGCCTTGTTATTGCATTTCTCCACTTTAATGGAAAGATCGGATAATGATGGAACCCATCATACACATTTGTTTTCTGAGTAAGTCCAGGCTCAGTGGCTATATTTGTTCTTAGACATAAAAATTACTCTACAAAAAAAGATTTTATTTCCTAAACAGAATGTCACGGTGGCTTGTTTAAGTGAAATTCACTGTAGCATGAAATGAAAATAACAAAAGTGAGTGATTGAAGAATAACTCCTAGATGAAAATGTATCTGAACCATGAGAGAAAGAAATACATTCACGGACTGAATTCTATTTTAGTTTCATCTAGATTTTGCTCTAAATATGTGCACAATTATTCAGTGCCTGTTCCATTAATATTCATATCCTATCTAGTTAGGATTTCGGAAAGCAATGTGTAAAGTGTGGCACCCAATCAGAAATATTATTTCATTGTTTTAAATTCATTATAGAGATTAAAGTTAAAATTCTATTCCAGTCATATATTGCCCAAATAGCTTCCTGTGAATGCATCTAGTGAGCATAAAAACTTAAAAGTAGTGATAAGTGTCCAGAAGCAATGAATACTCACTTCTCCAGGTAGATATTCATAGATTGCCTTGACTAGTAATGGAGGAGACATTATGCTTTCTTTTTAGGGCAAACAGAGGTTAGTGAGTGAGGGGGAGAACTGTTTATGTTCCGTGGACCTCTTTCCCTGTCCAATCCATGAGTGATAGGGAGGAAAGCTTATTCTCCATGGATCAATTAACCTGTCCAATCAATGAGTGAAAGAGTGTGGAGAACATGATGCTTGGGCTGCTTTATCCAAAGAGTGAGTGAGTGAAAGGAGAGCTAATGCTCTTTGGACCAAAATGTTATAGTTGCATCCAGAAAAAGAGGTGATGGAGATCTTCAAATTGCAATATGTTTCAGAGTCAACTTTCTAAGAGGGGAAATACTCTCACTTTTGGAGATTTCCTGTAACTTCCTGTTATAATTTCTGGAACTGGAAGTGGAATGACACTTTCCCAATGGCATACACAAAGCAAAAAAAACACATTAAAAAAGGATAACGTTAGGAGTTACATGTTCAAACCTCCATGAGGGGGTCTCTAAAGGAACTCTGGTTGGCCCTTAGATTCTGCACCTTTGCAAGAAAATAAAGTGTCTCTCTCTTCCATCTCAGAAAGTTGTGAGATATGCAATTACAAAAGGCTTTTCAAAAGTTTCAGATAATAAAACCTTTTAGCTTTTACTTGACCAAAGGGCTTAATCCTTGGGAGAAAATATAATTAATATCGGAGACGTTTCTGCTCTGGAAAAACATATTATAAAAAAAGCCTAAGGTGGAAGGAATATATTGTTATATGCCATAAGGAAAATTGGAACATATTTAAGATATCGTTAAGTTAAATGCAAGATTGTTAAAAGAATTGACAGATGATGTCCCATGCACTGCACGCACAATCTTTTTTGCACCAACAATATAACTACATATAGAAAAGACACAAAATACTTGCTATGTGTCAGGAGAACTTTGCCCTGCGATAAGACCTGCTCTTCTATGGTTTGCTTATCATTGAAATCACACAAAAGTTAAAATTCTACATTTATGTGCATAGACTTTGTAGCTAATGCCTGTTTACAGCAGTTACCTGTTTTTTTTTTTGCTACCTCCCACCCAGCAACATCAAATCTAACATTCTCATTTTGCATTCTCCTCAGGAGGAGCCTTTATGGCAGAGCATATCATCATCTGCTATCTACATATTGAAACTCTTGAATACTCATCTGTAGACCACATATAAAGGATCCAAAGAGGCATTGGGACATCAGAAAATAATATTTTTGCCTTAATGATCCTTTTATTGTCATTAATAGCTCCTATTGCACATTAAAGATGCATATTTGTCATGTGGAAAAAGTAAGCCCACCTGTACATTTACCACCATTTGATGAAATGAAAATTTGATGTTCCATATTAATTGACAATGAGCAGAACCTCTTTGGGAAGTTTGCAAGTGAAACCTGTCTTATTTATATGTAAGATATCTAGGGTCTGTTGTTTTCTTTGCTATTGACTAGTGTGGGATAATCATGCCAGGATCAACAAAGCTCCCTAAGACCTTCAGAAAGAAGGTCGTGGATGCCTATAAGTCTGGTAAGGAATAAATAAGATCACCAAATTATTTGAAATCATCTATTCCACTGGTATTTGCCTAGGACTGACCAGCAGATTCAGCCCAGTGCTGACCATTTCACACTAAAAAAAAGTATCCAGGAACCCCAACATTTTACTGCAGGATCTGCAAGTAACATTTGCAATGCTTGTTTTTAAAATGCATGCATCTAGAATTAGAAAGAGATTGCACTAAAGTAACCTGCATGGGAGCTGTGCCAAGAGAAAAGAAGATTTGCTGTCCAAATAAAACATTAGAGCAAGAATACATTTTGCAATTTGAAATATAGGCAAATGGCAAGCCTTCTGGGACAATTTGCTGTGGACCAATGAATCAAACATAAGGTTGTTTGGCTACAGTAACAGGAGACATGTTTGGCACAACCTGAGGACAGCATTTAAAGAGAAATAACTCATACCAACTGAGAAGCATAGGTTACTTTGCACATCCGAGCATGATTGCAGGCATTGAGTCAACTATTCAATTCTGCATCATTTAAAAAATTGTGCTTGATGAGAATGTGAGGCCACGTGTCTGAAAATTGAGCTTGAAGTGAATCTTTCTGGTACCAAAAGGGCTTTATTTAAAAGATTAACAAGCATGAAGTCTTAAATGATACATGACAATATTGGCCAGTACAGGGGTCCACTCAACAAAAAGGAATCACAGTCCTTGGTTATTTAGAAATATATTTTAGAACATGGCAATTACATGACCAAGGATATAAATAAGTCTAGTAGCATTCAACAATTGCCTACAGGAGGGTCATAGCCTGCCTTTACACGCACATGACCTTTATTTGCATCCCAGTCTTAGTCCGTAGGGTTCAATATTGAGTTGGCCCACCCTTTGCAGCTATAACAGCTTCAACTCTTCTGGGAAGGCTGTCCACAAAGGTTTAGGGGTGTGTCTATGGGAATGTTTGACCATTCTTCCAGAAGCGCATTTGTGAGGTCAGGCACTGATGTCAGATGAGATGGCCTGGCCTGCAGTCTCTGCTTTAATTCATCCCAAAGGTGTTCTATTGGGTTGAGGTCAGGACTCTGTGCAGGCCAGTCAAGTTCCTCCACCCCAAACTCACTCATCCATGTCTTTATGGACCTTGTTTTGTGCACTGGTGTGCAGTCGTGTTGGAATAGGAAGGGGCCATCCCCAAATTCTTCCCACAAAGTTGGGAGCATGAAATTGTCCAAAATGTCTTGGTATGCTGACGTCTTAAGAGTTCCCTTCATTGGAACTAAGGGGCCAAGCCCACCCCCTGAAAAACAACCCCACACCATAATTCCCCAAACGTTACACTTGCCACAATGCAGTCAGTTGAAGACCGTTCTCCTGGCAATCGCCAAACCTAGACAAGTCCATCAGATTTCCAGACAGAGAAGCAAGATTTGTCATTGCAGAGAATACGTCTCCACTGCTCTAGAGTCCAGTGGTGGCGTGCTTTACACCACTTTGCATTACACTTGGTGATGTAAGGCTTAGATGCAGCTGCTCAGCCATGAAAACCCATTCCACGAAGCTCTCTATGCACTGTTGTTGTACTAATCTGTACTAAAGTTTGGAGGTCTTTAGCTATTGACTATGCAGACGGTTGGCGACTTTTGAGCACTGTGCGCTTCAGCATGTGCTGACCCCGCCATTTAACGTGGCCTACCACTTTGTGGCTGAGTTTTTGTTCCTAGTTGCTTCCACTTTGTTATGATACCACTAACAGTTGACCGTGAAATATTTAGTAGCAAGGAAATTGCATGGATGGAATTATAGCACAGGTGGCAACCTATCACAGTACCACGCTTGAATTCACTGAGCTCCTGAGAGAGACCCATTCTTTCACAAATGTTTGTAGAAGCATGCCTAGATGATTGATTTTATACACCTGTTGCCATGGAGATGATTGGGACACCTGAATTCAATGATTCAGTATTGTCCCAATACTTTTGGTAATCTAATGTATTTCACCATGTTAATCGCAGACACTGGTGAGCGATTGTTCAAAATGATAGCTCCTTAACAACCACCGTGGCTGAAAAGCAGTCACATTTGGAAGCTGGATGTTTAGAAAAGCCAAACACATATTTAGTTTAGCCGTTCCTTATTATTTTTCACTTTTTAAAACCCTTTAATGTTCCTGTTGCTTATGTCTGTTTTTGCAAATGTGTCTGTTTTTGCAAATGTTCTTCTCTCTTGTCTTTTCATTAACCGCTTGACCTGTGCCCTGTAGCAGTAAAACTCCCTGTGCAAAATCACGTATATATAAGTGATCCATACTTCCACAGTGTTCACAGGCAGGGGGTGCATGAATGCCTCCAGTGGTGCTGTGATTCGATACAGCACAGATCACTCACCAGATTCAGGCCAATGATGTTTGGCCTGAATCTGCTGACCGGCTGTACCAAATCAGAGCTCAGTCTGTGCCTGTGTTTACATTACACAGGTGTAGGAAATGATGCAATCTTCTCTTCCTGGAGCACATTCTGTTCCAGAGAGAGAAGAAAGTGAGCCCAAGCAGCACACATTTGCAGTAAAAGCACTGCTAGATCTCATTTAATCCCTTAGTCGCACACCAATTAACCCCTTCACTGCCCTGTCACCAGTGTCATTAAGTACAATGTACAGATATTTTTTACTGATCACTGTATTAGTATCACGGGCAACTTCAGATAGCATCAGCGTCCCCCCCAGATAGCGTCAGATTGCCCGCCACTACATCAGTCATCACATTTGATTGCCAGAAACATGCTCACATACACATTAAACCTTCATTGCTAGTATAATGTCTAAAGAAATCATTATCGTTGATCAGATCAGAACTATACCAGTGTTCACAATAGTATAGTTTCCCCAAACAAACAGCGTTAGCAGGATCAGTGCCAATACCTGCTAACACCTGCATTTATCCCCTACACTTAACCCCCCTTCTCCCCCAGCAAGTGCAGTGTCAGTAAATCACTGTCATTTGATACATTGCACACAAAACTGCAGGTTAGCAAGAACAGGCCTGATCTCTGCTACCACTTGCAAGTAAATTTTTTAGTAGTGGTTCAAGCCGTCTCTGACAGCCAGATGCTCTTTTTCCCATGAGTCACACTAGGTACCTATAAATTTAGTGGCCAAAATGTTCAACGAAAGGTACACTAATGGAGAGTATGTCAGATGTGCTCAAAGGGTTAGCCTCATTGACAGAATTAGGCTCAGAATGTAGAGAGCAGCGGCACCCTGACAAATAGTTCAGACAATGGAGTAGAGGTCCCTGCTAAGGTCAGATGTACCTGACCCTGTTCCCAGGTTGCTGAGGTTTTACAACTGCATGGTGATTCTCATATACAGCCAGTACTAGTGCCGCTCTAACTTTTGTTGAACTGGTGAGCACCAGTGGCCTAGTACATCCTGGTCTTTTACATACCAGCACTGCAGTATCACTTGGTGACGTAGTGAGTCCCACAAGTGCAGTACAAGCTGGTGCAGTGGCTAGCATAAGTAAACCGGAAACCGGAAAGGTGCCAATTATCTCTATTGTAAGCTCAAAAGAGCAAGGCCCTCAAACCTCTCGTATATTGGTTTTTTACTGTATTGTCTCATGTACTGTCCCCCACTATATTGTACAGCGCTGAGCAAACTTTTTGGTGCTATATAAACACCGTATAATAATAATAATAATAGTCTAAGAAACTGGAAGCTACGAGCATTTCATCACTTCGGTTTCAGCGGATATAAACAGCACCATTTTTAAATTAGAAAAGCATCTGATCACACTGATCTTGGTGAGATTAGATGATTTAAGGGCAGAGGAGATATCAAGAGTCTAATAGATCCCAGATTTCTCATAAAAGAATACCTGTCACTGCCTATTGCTATCACAGGGAATATTTACATTCCCTATGATAACAATAAAAGTGATAAAAAAAAAAATTAAAGGAACAGTGTAAAAATTTTAAAAAAACCTAAATAAACTAAAAAAAAAATTAAATCACTTTCGTCCCCCTGTGCATGTGCGCAACGGCATAAGCAATGGGCCCATGTTGGTATGTAAACAGTGGTTGCATCATGCATGTAAGGTATCGCCGCAAATGTATGATCAAGCACAGTAATTCTAGCACTAGGTCTCCAGTGTTTTATCTTACCCAACAGTTGGGCAATATATTGTTTTTGTGCGCATTAAAATCAAAAAGTGTATTTAAAAAAAAAAATTGCATTTGAAAAATCGCTGTGCAAGTACTTTGTGACATAAAAAATTGCAACATCCAGCATTTTATTCTATAGGATGTCCGCTTTAAAATAATAATCATAATAATTTTCTAGCAAAAAATACAGATTTTTTTTCATGTGAACAAAAAGTGTCACAAAAAGGCTTGGTCTTCAAGTGGTTAGAAGATCGAGTGCTCTGTGGCATAAGCTTCTAATGCTAGGCATAAAATGCCAAGATAACAACCCCCCTAAAACCCCCTTTTTGGATTGTAGACACTCAAATCTATTTGCTGAGAGGCATGTTGAGTAAATAGAAGAATTTGGGGGGGGGGGGGTGACAAAAAAAAAGTTTGGATTTTTTTTACACAAAATTGTCGGTTAAATGATATATTGCTCGCACATGTCATGGGTATATGTAGAATTACTCCACAAAATAAATTCTACTACTTCTCCCGAGTATGAGGGTACCACATGTGAGAGACTTTTTAGCAGTCTAGCCACGTACAGGACCCCAAAATCCAGTAAGCATCTTCAGGCTTTCAAAGGGTTTTATTTCCTCATTACAATTCCTTACTACCTATCACAGTTTCAGAGGCCCTGAAATTCCAGAATAGTACAACCCCCCCCCCCCCCCCGAAATTACCCCCTTTTGGAAAGTAGGCACCCTAAGGAATTTGATAAGAGCCATGGTGAGTATTTTTCAGACCTGCTTTGTTGCCATACGTTTTTGGAAAGAGAAGGAAGAAAACAAAAAAACTTACTGTTTCTTTTTAGATTTCAAAACCTTTTGAGAAAAAAAATTAGATCTACAAAATACTCACCATGCCTCTTATTAAATTCCTTGGGGTGTCTTCTTTCCAAAAAGGGGTCATTTGGTGGTGATGGGGAGAGGGGTTGTGCTATCCTGGCATTTCAGAGCCTTCAAAACTGGAAATTACGCACTTTCAGGCTTTCAATGAGTTCATTTCTTCCAATGAGTTCAAAATCTTCCATTGACTCAACATTCCCTCTCAGCAAAGATCTTGGGGTGTCTACTTTCCAAAAAGGGGTCATTTGGTGGTGGGGGGAGGGGGGCTGTGATATCCTGGAATTACAGAGCCTCTGAAACTGTGATAAGTAGTGAGGAAGAGGAAATTACTCACCACCAGGCTTTCAAAGGGGTCATTAGATTTCGGGTTCCTGTATGCAGCTAGGCTCCCAAAAAGTCACACACATGTGGTATCCCCATACTCAGAAGTAGCAGAATATATTTTGAAGTGTAATTCCAAACATACCCATGGCATGTGTGAGCAATATACAATTTAAATGACAAACTTTATGTATTATGTAAATATTTTTTTTTGGCATTTTCCAAAAACTTCCATGGACTCAACATGCCTCTCAGCAAATAGCTTAGGGTGTCTACTTTCCAAAAATGGGTTACGTGGGGTTATTTTTACTGCCCTAGCATTTTAGTGCCTCAAGAAATGTGATAGACAGTCAGAAAGTAAAAGCTGCGTGGGGCGCATGTGCGGCCGGGAACCCTGATGGCCGCATCTTCCTGAGCTCCGCTCTTCTCCCGGCCCTAGAGACTCACCCACGGCGCGTCGCTGCTCCACAGGCGTCCCTGGGTGAGTCATATCAGCGGGGCACCCAGCTCACCAGACCCCAGCCTCCTTATGGGGAAGATCAGGCACTGGAAGCCCCCTTCCCCGCCGCCACATGAGCCGCGGCCGTCACCGCTGCAGCAGTTCCTCCATAGGCCGCAATCCCCAGCCTCAATTTCGGCCGCGAACCCGCGGCTGAGCTCTGGCGGACCCCCAGTGGTGGCTGGAGGTACTACAGCAGCTGCCTCTGCAATGCAGCCGAGCTCCGGCGGACCCCCAGTGGCAGATGAAGGAATCCGAGCCCCTGACCCATGTAGGGGGGGCGGTGGTGCACTCTCCGCTGAGCCCTCCACCACCTGCTTCTGTCAATCCTCCTGTGCTGCCTAATACTAATACTGTCACGATATCTGTGCTGGAGGAAAAATTGCAGGCTTTTTTTACGCAATATTACCGCCACTATATCCGCTGAAATGAGCAAGTTGGCTTTGGATCTTTGGGGAGAAATAGCGCAAATTGGGGAACGTGCGGATCAATTGGAAAATACATTTGATGAATTGGTGCAGTACGTCCATGTCTTAGAAGAAGATAATGGGTATCTGAAGCATACCATGTCCCAAATTCAGCTCCAACAAGAGGACCTGGAAAACAGAACGCCAGCAAAACGTCCGCATTCGTGGTATGTCTGAATCTATTGCCGATTCTCAACTCCACCGGCATCTCCTGTCATTCTTCACGGCAACTGTCCCCTTGGTCCCAGAAGCAGATTGGCACATGGACAGGGCCCACCGATCACTGCGTCCCAGACCTGCTGACGGCACCAGACCACATGATGTCATCGTCGTCCGCTTTCACTTTTTTGAGAGCAAGGAAGCCTTGTTAGCTTCTGTACGCAACATCCTGTCCCTGGAATTTAAAGGGGACCGGCTTCAGCTCTTCTGTGATCTCTCTCCGATTACCCTGGCTAAATGGCGAGCACTGAAGCCACTCACCACGCATCCCCAGCACCACCGTATCCCCTATCGCTGGGGTTTTTACTTCAGGTTGGTCGTCTCCAAAGATAATTCCCAAGTTTCTCTACGAGATCTTTTTGAGGCGGACTCCTTCCTGAAGCAATTGGGACTACCTCCTCTGCCTGAAGACAATTCCTCATTATCACCTTCTCCATCTCGTCCTTCTGCTACCCCCGACAAGATTTGGACACCAGTTCGTAGAGGCCGGAAGCGTCCTTCACGTACTCCGCAACGTCCTCGTCCTTCTCGTTCCAGCGATGTGCCTGCTTGATGCTTCTCTGCGGTGTTCCTCCGTGGGCACTTCAAGGTTGTATCCTTACCCCCCCCTCTTCCCCCCCTTCCCCCCCTTTCCCCCGATTTCCCTCCCTTCCCTCCCCCCATCCCTTCACCTTCCCCTCCCCCCCTCCTTTTCCTTTTTTCCCTGTGCTGGGTCCCCCATATGTTATATTTTTGTGGCCGGATTTGCCAACTGATATGTTCTGGTTGTCCTGTTGCTCCCGATCCCATCCAGACAATTGTCTGGACGACTTGGGTATTGATGTTTCTTCCAAGTCCATATCCTTACGGGTATCTATGTTTTTTATTGCAATGATTTTGGTTTGTCTATTATTAGTTTTCTGTTTTGTCTCATCGATGGTATCTCCTTTATCTTTTCTGCTGGTAAATATGTCATCCTCATTGTTATTTTGTGATGGCTTTACGACTTCTGTCATATAATGTCAAAGGTCTTAACTCTGTTCAGAAGCGGTGGATGGCTTTGAAGGAATTCCGATCCTCGGGAGCAGATATTAATTTTGTCCAGGAGACCCATTTTAAGTCAGCAGGTTCCTTTCGTTTTGCCACAAGGTTTTTTTTTTCAATCCTATTCAGCCTTTGACCCATCTGGTAAGGCTGGAGTGGCAATACTGATCCGGACACATTGCTCCCTTCGGGTCGTCACCTCCAAGGTCGATCAACATGGTCGCTTCTATCATGCACCGCCTGGCGGAGTCTCTAGCAGCCCACAGCGCGGGGTTCCTCAGGGCGCGGGGTTTAAGTCCCAATCTGCTTATTCACCAGGGCCCCTGATGGTGGGGATGGACTTGGAGCAGACTGAGACAAGGTCGCGACCCCCGAGTACGCAGTGGTAGAGAGCACTGTCAGGGGTGTGTGGAAAATAGAGCCTGACGTGAAGAGGCTGGCAGGCCTGGTAACAGGGACAGATCCGTGCGGGATGGATGGATGGATCGTCAGGGTAGCGTAAGGAGTAGTCAGGCAGGCCAGGTCAGCAATGTGCGGGCAGCGAGGTACCAGAGGAGCAGGCAGAGAATGGTCAGGGTCACGAGCCAGGTTCAGCAACTAACGGGCAGCGTGGTACAGAGGATCAGGCAGAAGAATGGTCGGGTCAAGCCAGGGGTCAAGCAGGAGACAATCAGCAGGGTCAGGATCAAATGCAGAGGTCGGCAACAGGGAAGCTTCACAGGATCAGAATACAGGAACAGGACAATAAGACCAAACGGCAACTTGTGTCTGTGCAGGGCTGGTTTAAATAGCCCACCCGGCGCTGACAGGTGCGCCTGGGTCCTAGTGCCTGCCAGCACCGTCATAGGTGACAGGCGCGCCTGGGTCCTTGTGCCCGCCTGCCTGCATGTCTTGTCGGACACCTACGCATGTGCAGACTCGTGCGTCGCGGTGATCCCTGACAGCTTCATTCTCCTAGAATGTATGCTTGGTGATGCTCCCCTTATTTTGCTGAATCTCTATGCTCTGAATTCAGGTCAATTACAATTCCTTACACAAACTCTCGCCAAATTAGGCTCCTTTTCTGCTCCACACATGATTATAGGGGTGACTTTAATATAATCCTTTCACCACATAAGGATAGGAAGGTCCTCTTCGAGTCTGCTCCTTCGAAGCGGCAATGCTCCTCCTCGAAATCCTTTCGTAAATTGATCAGGGAGCATTGTCTCTTTGATGCCTGGTGGATTCGACATCCTACCCACAAACAGTTCACCTTCTACTCCACACCTCACCGCTGCTACTCCCGCTTAGATAATTTTTTCATTTCCGCTCCTCTTCTTCCGCTCCTAGTTTCTTCTGACATCAATCCTATTACATGGTCTGACCACGCCTCCCTGACCTTAAATTTATTATTCCCCAATGTTATGCCAAAATCAGGCCATTGGCGTCTCAATGAGTCCTTTTTGACCACGGAACATCTCCGTGCTGAGCTCTCACAGGGCCTTGATATGTATTTTCAACACAATGTAGGCTCTGTTCCATCTACCTCGACCGTATGGGAAGCCCACAAGGCGGTATTTTGAGGCCTTGGGTTCTCGCCTGAAAAAATCCTCAGAGCATGCCAGGATTACTCTAGTTCACCAGTTAACCCTAGCTGAAGGTAGACTTCTTGCAAATCCGTCTATTCCTTGGCTGTATAAAGTGACCTCCCTATGTGACCAAATCAAAACCCTTGATGCTTGTAAGTCCACAAAATCTCTCCTCTGGGTTAGGCAGAAATTCTACGAATTCTCTAACAAACCCCACCGTATGCTTGTCAATAGACTTAAAGCACAGTCCCCTTCTACATTGCCGGACCATCTTGTCCAGCCGAATGGGAGCCCTACTTACGATCCTAGTGTGATGGTCTCCCTTTTTGGCTCATATTATGAGTCCCTTTACAACTGTTTGACCTCAGACCTCCACCCTCCTCTTACAGAAATTTCTTTTGATAGGTTTTTCAATCCCCTACTAATACCAAAGCTATTGTCTTCTGACATTTCAGCTCTTAACGCTGACATTACACCTGAAGAACTATTTGATACAGTCAAACATCTCCCCTCACGCAAAGCCCTGGGACCAGACGGACTTCCCTACTCCTATTACAAGACCTTCATTGGTATCCTAGCTCCCCATCTTCTTTCTCTTTATTACGATTTTTTCAGAGGTATTGTTCCCCAAGCCGATTTTTCCCGAGCATATATCTCTGTGATTCCCAAACCTGGCAAGGACCATTCCATCTTAGATAACTACCGTCCTATTGCTCTATTGAACTCTGATTACAAGATTTTTGCTAAGATCCTCGCCAATCTGTTATCTTGTTCCTGCCAGACATGCAGCGGATAATACCAGATCTATTGATCTGGTTGACTTGGTTAACCGGTCCTCCCTCCCCACTATTTTATTGAGATTAGATGCCCAAAAAGCTTTTGACCGCCTCAGCTGGCCTTATATGTTTATGGTGTTGGAGAAGTTTGGCTTCCGTGGCCCTTTCGTGGCAGCTTTAAAAGCTCTCTACTCTCACCCTTCCTCACAGGTCAGACTAGCCTCCTTTCTTTCACCTCCTTTCCAGATGTTGAATGGTACACGGCAGGGATGCCCACTCTCTCCCCTATTATTTATCCTCTGTTTTGAACCATTGGCTATTGCAATCCGGACCCATCCTGATATAAAAGGGGTATTGTGTCATGGCCGTGAATACAAACTATCCCTATTTGCAGATGATATTCTCCTCACTCTCTCGAACCCCCAAATCTCCCTCCCAGCATTACATAAACTTTTATGTTAAAATTAAAATAACTTTTATGACAATTCGGGACTCTTTCGGGTTACAAGATTAACACATCCAAGACTGAAGCGCTCCCACTCCACATTCCACCGGTTGTCCTCTCATCTCTCCAAGACTCTTTTCCATATCGATGGTGCACCCATTCTTTAAAATATTTGGGTATTAATCTTACCTCTTCCTACAGTTCTATTTATGATGCCAATTTCCCCCCACTATTCATAGATATTTCCCGTTCCCTAAAGTTTTGGGATACTCTACCCTTATCATTCTTGGGACGTATCAACGCCATAAAGATGACTGTACTACCCGAGCTTTTATATTTATTTGCAACTCTATCTGTTACTGTTCCCATGTCCAAACTACATTCCCTCCAGAAATCCCTTCTACACTTTATCTGGCATAATAAACGGCATAGAATTGCTCGCAGTGTGCTACTGTCTTTGCGCTCTAGAGGAGGCCTAGGGGCACCGGATATCGTGACCTATTATTATGCTACTCACCTCCGTTTTATTCCGTCATGGTCCACCCAGTTTCCTCCCAACTTGTGGACTGAGATCGAGTCCTTACAATTGACTCCGACTCACCCTTGCTCTCTTCTCTGGTCATCCTCGGCGGTGGACCCTGCCCCCTTTTGTCGTCTCTTCCTTGGCCCCATGCAATTTTCCATGAGTAAATCGCAGGGTAAGTGAGCGCTTAAAATAAAATGATAAAAATGAATAAAATGAGATAATAGCAGCTGAACACCAAAAAAGGTACCGTATAAACCTCCAAAATAGTCAAAATACATAAAAAGGGGGGGTGCAGCGCTAAATTATTGTGCTTAGAGCATATAAACATGTTCATGCAAGAAAAACAGCATGGTAAGACAATATTAAAGTGCAAATAAAGGTGCAAATCAAAATGTCACCTATTGATGACTATAGGTGATTGGACACTAAACCAAAACACAGTCTATGACGTGATCAAGAAAGATCCCAAAAAGATCTTCAAAAAATCCAATGGCTGGATGAGGTGATAAATATGTAAATATTGCGCACTCACCAGATACGCAATCACAATGCGCATTTAAAGCAGATACTCTCAGGACATCAAGGATCCTTATATGAGTCTGGTCAGATCTGGTCAAATGCCCCTTGCCACTTGATAGTATTGCCACACTTGGAAAAGGGCGCTCTGCAGATGTGAATGGCTCCCACCGGAGCTCAAAGAACAAAAGAGGCCAAATAGTGTAATACCTTTATGGCAAAGGGTGTTTTATTCCCAAAAAAACACAATACAGGCAGGAGCAGGAAAGATACTGACCATGCATATGTAAGTTGCAAATGGCCGCCGGGTCCCTCGTGGCTACAGCGGTGTGACCGGCGCCACGAGGGCCCCGGCGGCCATTTGCAGCTTACATATGCATGGTCAGTATCTTTCCTGCTCCTGCCTGTATTGTGTTTTTTTGGGAATAAACATGTTTATATGCTCTAAGCACAATAATTTAGCGCTGCCGGAAATGTAAGACCAGGTTTGCACTGACCTCAGACTGCTCTCCACTGATTAATATTCTCTTTAATCCCAATCTTCCAGATAGTTTGGTCGTGTCCCGGCTGCTCCCTTGGGTCAAGGCCAGGTTTTTCCAATTGCACCATCTAGTACACCCTATTACTCGGAAGTTGCAACCATTCTCATACCTCAAGAAAAAGGATCTGCCCTCCCAACATTTTTATATATATCTTCAGCTACGCCATTTTTTCTCCACCATGTCCCCCACTTTGACTCTTGGGAAACCTTCGCCTTTTGAGCGTCTATGTATACAGGGCCCACATCAAAGGGGTATAATTTCCAAAACATATAAACTCTTAATGGACGCTACCCCCCTCTCTAACGACACTCACCATTACATGCGCAAGTGATCCTAGTTTCTACAAGGTGACATCGATCTACAACAGTGGAAGAAAATTTGGGAAAACGCATCTAAATCCTCTGTCTGTGTGGTTTACAAAGAGAATACATACAAAATTTTGATGTTGTGGTACAAAACCCCTGAGGTTATTCATGATTTTAACTTGAGTGCTTCTGCCTGCTGGCGTTGTGGGAAAGACTTTGGCTCCCTCTTCCACATTTTTTGGACTTGTAGATCCATTGTCTCTTTTTGGGAAGAGGTTTTGTCTTTTTTACAATTGTTATTGCATACCTCTCTCCCTTTTGAGCCTCTATACTTTTTATTGGGCTTGCCGTTCCCAGGTTTTCCCAAGGTGTCCAGGAAACTTTCCACACATATTTTGACTGCGGCCAGAAGAAGCGTTCCTATGTGTTGGTTATCCGCTATACCGCCCTCAAAGCCCACTTTGTTTAAAATTATTGCTGATGTACGACAGATGGAATACCTGACTGCTTTACATTCCGGCTCGACAGCTGTGTTCGAGGCAGTGTGGGATAATTTTTCCCCTTCCCACCTTTCTCCAATTGTGCTGTTCTGAGAGCCTCCCCACTGTAGCTATGTGACATTATTATGTTTGTAACCATGCAGATTTTACCATCGATCTGCTCCTTCTTTTTATTTTGTTCTCTTTCAACGTGTTCTTTGTATATGTATATATGTGAAAATCAATAAAAATTGTTAATACAAAAAAAAAAAGCTGCGTAAATTCTAGTATCTCTACCATAGTTTGTAGACACTATAACTTTCACACAAACCAATTAATATACACTTATGGGGATTTTTTTTACCAAAGATATGTATCAGAATACATTTTGGCCTACATTTATGATGAGATTTGAGCTTATTGGATATTTTTTATAACACAAAGTAGAAAATGTTGGGGTTTTTTTCAAAATTTTCAGTCTTTTTTTATATCACAAAAAAATAATAAGCCCATTGGTGATCAAATACTACCAAAAGAAAGCTCTATTTGTGTGAAAAAAAGACATAAATTTTGTTTGTGTACAGTTTTTCATGAATACGCAAATATCAGTTGAAATAACGCAATGCCGAATAGCAAAAAATGGCCTGGTCAGGAAGGGGAGTAAATCTTCCGGAGGGCAAATGTTTAAGGACTGCGAACTGCTTTTAAAATATTTGAAACCTAGTGGTAGGAGAAGATCCTGCTAGCTGTTAAAGAAGGGAGGAGTGAGGGCTTGTCCTTTTATAACATGGCACACCCTGAATATGGGAAAACCATGTAACATGTTATGAAGGGTGAACTTTTCCTTTAAGCATTTTGTTGCATAATGATATAATAAGGAAAAAAATCATTAAAAATTGCAATGATGTTTGATATCTGTTTAGAATGACCACAGAAACAAATGTAAAAAAATGTCCCCAGTCATAAAGGAGTTAAACACTTTGTAGGATTAAAACAAACACATCATAATAATCTTCAGATAGGGTACGATTTTTAGAAAGATGGATGCATCTCTTCCGTGGAATAAAATGGATTGCAGAGATTTGATCTTGCTGGAGATTTTCTACTCACTGCTTTATAAATCTAGACAAAGACTCTGCAGATACCAAGGGGCTTAATTTATACCGTACAATGTGAACAATACTGCAGGCATCCCCATAAATGTCACAGTAAGCCCCTAAATCTTGATATGGAATAAGGATGCAAGTCATGTTTTGAGTCATTTGTCAATGCGTTAGGCTGAATTTATGTTCAAAATATTCTCTGTCTGTCCATAAAACAAGCGTTGAGTTAAAAACCACCACTTTTATTCAGTAGAACATTTCTGATCTCCGTTGTGAAAATAAAAGTATACATTTCTAAAGTGTTTCTATTGGAAAAATGCCTCACACATTAATAGTACATACATATTTTATGGATAATCACATAATCATACATTTAACATATTGGGTATGTTTACACTTGCATATTTATATACTGCACCTTGTAAAAGCAATTACAATAACGACTAAATATTTTATGAAACAAAAGATGTTTATATATGCAAAAAACAATAATTCCAAAATATATTTAAGGGTTTTTCAAATAGGTAGCCAGGGGGAGTAAAATCAGGTTTTGTGGTTTTTCTTACCAGCATCCTCACCCACCCCTTCCCAGCCACCCACTGGAATTATGACATTAAAGCCTAACAGGGTTGTACTCATGCTGTAGACACGCAATTTTAACTTGGGCTGCAGAGTCTGATAGTTGGTCCTGCAATGTAAAATTATCGCAACTAAAAAAAAAGGGGTTCGAGACTGCGATTGTGCTTCCCTTATGCCAGTCAGTCACTGCTCTACCACCCTTTGAAAAGCGAAGGGTTGATTGTTTTTAAGAGGGTGGTAAGCACTGTCTCCTGTGTGAAAAAGACCTTAAAGTCAGGAAGATTGACTATTCAGAAAACTTAATACTTATTCTGGGTTGTTTTAAAGAGCAATAGGACGAAGTGTTGACTTAATGCTATTGAATTGGGTATTAGAACAGTTTTATCAAGGGAGTGGAGGGAGGGGCCTGAACATGGCGGCATGGGAGAGTGTGGAGTAAGCACTCCCCCGCTAATCCTCCCTATGGGGTCCCAACAACCTAGCTAGCTGTGCTGGAGGGCGGTCAGAGACTCACCTGGCTGGAAGGGGTTCCCGGAGACAGTGTGGCGGCTTGCCCGTAGTGAGGTGACGAGGCTCCGGTTCTCCAGAGGTCCTCTCGCGGTAACTCTGGAGGAAGGACAGGGTTGCCAGGCAACGAGAGAAGCGGCGTGACCACGTGGGCGGCCGTGGAGGAGCGCTGGGAGAAGGAGAGGCTGGCCGCTGTCCTAGGGAGCCGGTGAAACGCCGGCTTCTCTGTTACAGCCTGTCCCCAGGGAACTCGAAGAATCTGAAGGACAAGCAAAAGGGACCTAATAGGAATCCCCTAAGGAGAGGACACAGATAAAGGAGGCCAGATGAGAAGGACTGCAAACTGATGCTGCTCCATGGTGGAGGGTGAGTGAGAACTGCGGGTCTCCTTAGGTACTGGATATTTTCCCTTTTTTTTGTTGACTGTATCAGAATATATTGAATTCGACACTTAATTCAGACAAGGAAATAGGGGATTCCTAGAGAGGGTCTGAAGGTGTGGAAGAAGAAAAGTTTTTTAAAAATATCCTAAAAGTAACATGAAAGGCAAAAATATTAAAGGGAGTGGGCCCAAGACTTCCCAAACTGGCACGATTAAGAAGTATACGTCACAGGGTAATGAAAGCGAGAGAAACTGAAAAAGATCTACAAATACCAAATAAAAAGGAAATGGTGGAGATGTTTAAAAATTTTGAAAAATCAATAAAGCAAGAGATGGGGACAATTTGGAAAGAAATGGGGCAGTTGTTGACTAGAGTGGAAGAAACGCAGGAAAAGGTTAAAAATCATGCCCAAATAATTCCAAAATTAGAGAAATGGATAATAGATACCAGGAAAGAACAAAAAAGATTACTTTATATGATGGAGGATCAAGAAAATAGGGAAAGGAGAAATAATCTTAGAATAAGAAGAGTCCCAGAGCAGTTACAGGGGGAAGATTTAAAGGAGATAACTGGCAAAATCTTTAACTCCATAATGGATGGATCTGGAGAGGAGACATTTAAACTGGATGGAGTGTTTAGGATTGGGAAGTCTCAACAAGAAAAAGGCTTTGAAAAATCAAGAGACATAATTGTTAAATTCCATAATTATAGAGACAAAGATGGGATATGGAAAAAGATTAAAGGAAGAACAAATATCTCATATGGAGGGAAAAATATCCAAATATTTGCAGACTTAGCAGCTGGGACTTTGAGAAGAAAAAGGTAATTAAAACCTTTATTGGAAGTGCTGAAAAAACATAATGTGCAATACAGATGGGGTCGTGCAGCATGTCTAATCGGATGGAGTCACAGCATTTTTAAGATTTCCTGAAGACATGAAAGATTTCTGCGATAAATTTGGACTGTAGAGACTGGAGTTACCGGGATGGGAAGTGGAGGAGGGAGAGTCATGTACTTTTGGGAAGGAGGAGTGTCAGCTAGTTAGAAGGGAAAATAGAGAGTTAGTAGATAAAGGGACACTGGGGAGGAGGGGGGGAAGGTGAGCGGTACATGGGCAGAGCTGAACCCCAAGGATGGGATCAAAGGTGGGATTTGTTCCACAAATGATTCAGAGGCAAATAGGAGGCCTGGGGGGGGAGGGGGGAGGGGAGTTGGATATGGGAGGGGGGGATGATGGGGGGGAAGAGAGAGGGAGGTATTAGGGGTAACACTCTGCAGGATAAGAGGGGATGGAAGAGGAGGAGTAGAGGAAAGGAGTAAAGAGGAGTAGGGCAACATGGAAGAAGTTCAGTTTATAACTTATAATGTAAAGGGGCTGTGCTGTCCTGGGAAGAGATTTAGGTTATTTAAGGAATTGCAACACAGAACATCTTCGGTGTTTTTTTTGCAGGAGACACATTTAGAGATGGAGTCAAAGGTTAGGCTGAAAACTAGATATTTCCCGACATGGTATTATGCAGACTCACCAATTAAAAGAGCAAAAGGGGTGGCTATAGGCTTCGCAAAGAATATAAGGTTTGAGGTGGATAAGAGAATAACGGATCCAGAGGGAAGGTTCTTGTTCCTGAGGGGTAAATTGCAGGAAATTGAATGTACAATAGCCAGTATATATTGCCCAAATAAGAAACCAGAGATATTCTTGAGGGGAGTGCTGAAGAGGCTGATGGACTTTAAAATGGGTCGACTGATAGTGGCCGGAGACTTTAATGTTTGTATGGATCCGCGGATGGATAAAACTTCTCTTGGGAGGAGGGAGGAGAGCAGGTCCTTGAGCTCACTAAAGAAACTAATGCATGAGTACCAATTAGTGGATATATGGAGAATTAGGCATATGAAAGATAGAGACTATACTTTTTTCTCACACGTACATTCTAGACTGGATTACATATTGGTAGAACATCGATTTATAGAGTACGTAGTAGAAGTAAAAATTGGAGGGAGCTCTTTATCAGATCATGCCCCGGTTGCAATGAAGTCAAGATGGGGCAGAGAGGAGAGAGGAGGTTTAGTTTGGCGGATGAATGAGGCACTTCTTCTGGATCAAGAGATCAATCGAAAGATCGAGTGGAAATTAAATGATTTTTTGAGGAGAATGATACAGGGGATGTGTCGGTTTCAACGGCGTGGGAGGCCCATAAGGCCTATATTAGAGGACTATTCATTGCAATAGGAGCAAAAAAGAAAAAAGAAAGGAGGAAAAAGATTAATGGTCTTTAAGTGAAATATTTGATCTTGAACAGGCCCATAAAAGGAAAATATCTAAGGAGATACTGTAATGCAGAAAATAGTAAAAAAGAAAGAAGAATTAGAGAAGGTGATGGAGGAAGAAAAAAGAAGAGTCTTTAATAAAGTAATAAGTGAAAGGTATAGATGGGGAGATAGGCCGGGAAAATATTTAATGAGAACGTTAAGGAAAAAGAAAAATAGGAATTATATAGAAAAAATAAGAAACTCCAAGGGAGAATTGGTTCACTCAACTAAAGACATCGCTAGAATATTCAAGGAATATTACAGTAAGCTGTATAACATCATCCCCCAGGATACATCAAATAAAGCTGAAACATTAAATAGAGAAAAAAGAAGAACATACTTAAAAAAATGCAGGTTTATCAAAATTAAGTGAAATACGATTGAACTCTCTGGAATTAGAAATTACGGTAGAGGAAATAAAAACAGCATTAAAAAGTGCCACGGTGGGGAAAAGTCCAGGCCCAGATGGATATACTGTAAAATATTATAAAAAATATGAAGAGTTGCTGATACCCAAATTGAAGACATACATGAACACTTTGGGAGGTGAGATGGAAATAAGAGGAGAATCTTTGCAGGCTAATATAGTTTTAATTCATAAGGAAGGTAAGGACCCCTCGCAGTGTGCAAGCTATAGACCAATTGCGTTGTTAAACGTAGATACTAAATTGTACGCAAAGGTATTGGCAAATAAACTGAAAGTTTTGATGCCGGAGTGGATACATGGGGACCAGGTGGGGTTTGTCCCAGGGAGAGAGGGCAGAGATAATGGTTTGAGATCATTATTGCTCATTCAGGAAGGAAAAAAAGGGAAAACCCCGGTGGTACTGTTGTCAATTGACGCCGAGAAAACATTTGATAGAGTGAATTGGGGATTTATGATGGACACCTTGGAGATGTTGGGGTTGGGAGATAGAATGAGAAAGTGGATTGGAAGGTTATATAGGGGGCCTACAGCAGCTATCATGGTTAATGGAGGTAGATCGGAGCTTTTCGGGATGTCAAATGGAACAAGACAGGGATGCCCATTGTCTCCACTGTTGTATGTTTTATCGCTGGAGCCACTGCTATCTACGATAAGGAAGAACATAGATATAAAGGGAATATGGATAGGAGATAGAGAACATAAGGAGGTGGCCTATGCGGATGATCTGATGTTCTATGTTGGAAATCCTAGGATATCACTTCCAAACTTAATGAAGACATTGAAGGAATATGGGGAATTATCAAATTTAAAAATTAACCCAACAAAAACTGAAATCTTAAATATAAACCTTAAAAATAGTGAAAAAGAAAAAAGACAAGAATTCCCTTTTGTTTGGAGAGAAAAAGAAGTAAAGTACCTAGGGATAAAACTGTCAGCCTCAACTAAAATTTGTATAAAGTTAATTATATTTTACTATTAAACGAGCTTAAGGAGGAGGTGAAGAGATTGAGAAGTGGAAATCCGTCTTGGATAGGTCGCATAAATCTGATAAAAATGGTAATTGTGCCCAAAGTTTTATATAAATTTCAAATGATACCAATCAAACTCCCAGAGGCATATTTCAAAGAACTTAAAAAAATAATAATGAGATATATATGGGGGAATAAAAAACCTAGAATATGTTATGAAATGTTGACAAGACCTAAAGAGAGAGGGGGTTTAGGTGTACCAGATTTTAAGAGATATTATAAAGCTGTAATAATGTAAGAATCTTTGACTGGACTCATAATCCAGGGAAAAGCTGGGTCGAAATTGAAAACACACTGAGTGGAACAAATTTAAGTAAGATTATATGGGTGCCTGCACAATATAGGGGATTAGATGTTAATACAAGTTTGTACACTTATAATGTTTTAAGAGTTTTGGAAATATTACACAAAAGGGATGGGTTTTTAATTCACAGCTAATGCCACTAAGGAAAACAGATTATTTTGCCCCAGGTAAGGAAGATGTTACAGGGAAATGAATTATAAAACAGGATGCGCAATTGAGAGATATAATAATGGGTGAGGAATTGGGATCATATAGAGAGCTAGAGAAGAAAAAGGGAGAAGTTTTTAATAGAATAGATGGGCTACAATACTACCAACTGAAACACTTCTTCGGGAGTCTCCCGAAACCCTTGAGAACTAGGAAAGAGTGGGTGGGACCCATTTGAAAGATTGTTAGAAGCACGAGGTGATGGGAAACATGGAATTGCTAAAATATATAAGATATTCACTGAATTAGACACCAGCACAAAACCAATATACATAGAGAAATGAGAAAGAGATATGGGAAGGGAAATGGATGAGGTAGAGCAAAGGAAAATATTTAGATTAATTCACGAAAATATTAGTATGCGGGAAGTAGAATTAAATTATAAGTGTTTGGTAAGGTGGCACATCACACCGAACGTGGAGCACAGAATAAATGCAGAGATTTCACCATTGTGTTGGAGAGGTTGTGGAGAGGTGGGCACGTTGTATCATATATGGTGGGAGTGTTCAAGAATACAGGTGTTTTGGCAGAGAATAGTTTATTTAGTAGGGAAGATTACTGAAATCAATATTAGATTAGATCCTGAGATATGTCTTCTTCATAATACAGTGCTTCCAGTGAAAATATACAAGGATTCGGGATGTGGTATTATTTGAGTGCAGCGAAAAGTCTGATACCTAGGTTTTGGAAAAAAAAGGAAGTGCCGACAGAGGAGGATTGGATGGTTAAAGTGAATCAGATCTGTGGGACGGAAAGATTGTACTATATACATATAGATAAGATGGAGATGTATTATAGAAAATGGAAAAAATGGGAAGAGTACAGAGAAAAAGTGAAATATATGAAGATGTATTACCCCTTGAAATGAAAATTAGAAATAATATAGGAGGAAGAGGAGAGGAGAGAAAACGCAGAGTGGTGGGGGGGTTGGGAGAGGGAGGAGGGGGAGGGGAAGAAGGATGGGAAGTGGGATTTAGATTATTATTATTATTATTATACAGTATTTATATAGTGCCAAAGGGTATGCTCAGTGCTGTACAGTAGCAGGGGGACATAACATGAGACAAGACAGTAACAATACACTACACAAGGGGTTTGAGCTTACAATCTAGGAGGGAGGGGAAGCTGGCACAGGAGGAGATGGCTGTGGGGGATGGAGTGGTGGTGTTACGAATCCGCCTGATGGTGCCTCTGGCAGCCCACTAGGCAGGATTACCCAGAGCGTGGAGTCTAAGTCCCGGTCTGCGTGTTCACCAGGGCCCCTGATGGTGGGGATGGACTTGAAGCAGACCAGGACCAGATCACGACCTCCGAGCAATCCCACCCGTGGCAGAGGGAACCTCCGGGGATGGATACAGGAGGAGAGCCAGATGTGAGGAGGCCGGCAGGCCCAGGCAGGATGGATGGATGGTGGTCAAACTAGCCAGTTGTCACCGAGGGGGCAGCGAGGTACAGAAACAGCAGGCAAAGGATAGTCAGGTCACACGCAGGGTCAGTAAGGGAAGGTCAGTCCGCAAAGAGGTCAAAACTAGCCGGGGGTCAATATCAGGAGAAGGCAGCGTAGTCAGGGCAATCCGGGTCAATAACAGGAGAAGGCAACGTAGTCAGGGCAATCCGGGTCAATAACAGGAGAAGGCAGCGTAGTCAGGGCAATCCGGGTCAATATGGTACAGGTACAGGCACAGGCACAGGAACACAGGTACAGGAAGAGACCTTGCGGCAATTCATTACAGCGCAGGGCATCTTTAAATACCGCGCCCTGCGCTGTCATTGGCCGCCCAGCAGGGACTCGCGGCGCCTACTGCGCATGCGCGAGTCTCCCTCAGCCGCGGCCGGCCAGGACCTAGTGCCCGTATCCCGGCGCGAGCCGACAAGACTGCGCATGCGTCGGGCGCGATGCTGCGGCGGACCCTGACATTGCCCCCCCCTTATGGGCACCCTCCGGGAGCCACACTGATTTCTCCACCGCGGGTGGGCACGATAAAACTCCCGGATGAGCCTGGGAGCGTGAACATTTTGAGTGGGTTCCCATGAGTTCTCCTCAGGACCATAACCTTTCCATTTTATCAGAAACTGCGTCTGGCCCCCCCTCTTTCGGGATTTAGGATTGCTTCTACTTCGAACTCCTCTTGCTCGCCAATGGCGACTGCCTCTGGAGGTCTGGATTCTCTATCCGGGAAGGGATCTCGCCTGGCTGGTTTCAGAAGTGACACATGGAACACCGGGTGTATCCTGAAGGTCTCTGGAAGCTCGAGTTCATAAGCCACCTTGTTGACTACTCGCTTGATCCAAAACGGGCCAATAAACTTCGGGCCCAACTTTCTAGATGGACACAGCATCTTCAGGTTGGTTGTTGCCAGCCAAACCTGATCTCCAGGTTGTAGTAAAAGCTCCCCCCTTCTCTTCTTATCAAAGCCCCTTTTGTTATCATCCTGGGCCTTTGCAATGGCCTCCTGAAGTGCCTTATTATAGACAGAAAAAAAATTCAAAGTATCTTGCGATGCAGGTACAGAACTTTCGGGCATCAGATCGGGAAGAAAAGTAGGATGAAATCCGTAGTTGGCAAAAAACGGGGATTGTTCCGTAGCTGAGTGGTTCGAGTTGTTATATGCGAATTCTGCAGTAGGTAACAGCGTCAGCCAGTCGTCCTGTAGGTAGGATGTGTAACATCTCAGGTACTGCTCCAAGGTTTGGTTGGTTCTTTCTGTCTGACCATTTGTCTGGGGGTGGTAAGCGGACGAGAGAGATAGTTTGATTCCCAATGCTTCACACAAGGCCTTCCAAAATTTTGAAGTGAACTGGACTCCACGATCAGACACAATATCTTCCGGAACTCCATGTAACCTTACCACGTCTTTGATAAAGATCTGTGCTGTTTCTGGTGCTGATGGCGTATTTTTCAGAGGTACAAAGTGAGCCATCTTAGAAAAGCGATCCACAATCACGAATATTGCTGTGTAGCCTTGAGATGGTGGGAGTTCGACAATAAAGTCCATAGCGATCCTTTGCCAGGCTCGATTGGGTATTGGCAAAGGGTGCAACAATCCCCAAGCCTTGTTTCTGGAGGGCTTATTTCTTTGGCAGGTAGCACAAGTCTGGACGTAGAGCTCGCAGTCCTTGATCATGTTTGGCCACCAAAACGAGCGCTGCAGCAGCTCCAGAGTTTTCATGATTCCGAAATGGCCCGCCATTGGGTGGTCATGGCAGTGGCCCAGGACCAGAGTTCGGATTCCTTCTGGTACTACGATCCATCCTTCCTTCCAAAACAACCCCTTGTGGCTCTGAAGGACCGTCCCAGGTGGAGTTGGCATACCCACAGATGCGTTAAGAAGCTTGGAGCGCAACTCCGTCTGAAGAATGAGAAAATTTCCCGAGGGTAAGATAGTGTCTGGTTTAGGAGTGACTTCGGGGTCTTCAAACATCCGAGATAAGGCGTCTGGTTTTGTGTTTTTAGAGCCGGGTCGGTAAGTAATATGAAATGAAAATCGAGAAAAGAAGAGTGCCCATCTCGCCTGGCGAGGTCTCAGTCGTCTTGCTGTTCTCAGGTACTCGAGATTTTTGTGATCGGTAAATATGAGGATTGAATGTGTGGCTCCTTCTAGCAGATACCTCCATTCTTCTAGAGCGGTCTTTATAGCCAGGAGTTCCCGATCACCAATGTCGTAATTTCGTTCTGCCGGTGACAGTTGCCTAGAAAAGAGCGCTACAGGATGCAGGAGCTCCTTGGTACCCTTCCTTTGGGACAGAACTGATCCTACCGCGTTTTCGGAGGCATCCACTTCCAAGACATATGGTAGAGATGAATCAGGGTGGCTGAGAATAAGAGCGGAGGTGAATAGTCCCTTGAGAGTTTCAAAGGCAGTTTGTGCTTCAGGAGTCCACTTAAAGCGGGTCCCCTGTTTAGTCAATTGCATGATTGGGGAGACCAGACCAGAGAAGTTTCTGATAAATTTCCTGTAGAAATTTGAAAACCCAATAAAACGCTGTACACCCTTCTTATCTGCGGGTATCGGCCAATCTAAAATTGCCGTGACCTTCTGAGGGTCCATTGTGACCCCGCGGGGGAGATGACCAGACCCAGGAAAGTGCTACTATGCTGTTCGAAACAGCATTTGTCAGCCTTAGCATACAGCCCATGTTGGCGTAAGCGTTCCAACACCCTCACCACATGATCCCGATGAACCTCGAGTGAGGGGGAGTAAATTAAGATATCGTCCAAATAGACGACCACAAAAACATCGAGGAAGTCATGAAAGACATCATTAATAAAGTGCTGGAAGGTGGCCGGGGCGTTGCAGAGCCCAAAAGGCATAACTAAATATTCGAAGTGACCGAATCGTGTACGAAAAGCCGTCTTCCATTTGTCACCTTCCCTGATACGAACCAAATTGTAGGCCCCCCGCAAGTCCAACTTAGTAAAAATCACCGCGGTCTTTAATCTGGAGTGGGGATAGCGTTCGTTTGGGTAGGCCAGTAATAAGGGAGTTGCAATAGTCCAGGCGTGAGATGATGAGGGAGTGTACGAGTTGTTTGGTAGTGTCTGGGGTGAGGAATGTGCGTATCTTGGAGATGTTGCGGAGGTGGAGCCTGCAAGATCTAGATAGCAGTTGGATGTGGGGTAGGAAGGAGAGGTGGGAGTCCAGGGTGACACCCAGGACTTTGGCGTGTGGGGTGGGAGAGATGGTGGCGTTGTTAGTAGTGATGGAGAGGATGGGGGGGGCATGGGGAGGGGGGAAGACCAGGAGCTCGGTTTTGGATAGGTTAAGTTTGAGGAAATGGAGCGACATCCAGTCTATGTCGTTTAGGAGGTGGGCGATGTGGGCAGAGAGTGAGGGGGTGAGGTGGGGGGTGGAGAGGTAAATTTGGGTGTCGTCGGCATAGAGGTGGTAGTTGAAGCCGTGGGAGTGAATAAGTTTGCCAAGGGAGGAGGTATAGATGGAGAAGAGGAGGGGCCCGAGGACGGAGCCTTCGGGGACCCCAACAGAGAGGGGGAGGGAGGGGGAGGTGGCAGTGTTGTAGGTGACGCTGAAGGAGCGTTTGGAAAGGTAGGAGGCGAACCAGGAGAGAGCAGCGTCCTTGATGCCAAGGGAGTTCAGTTTGGCAAGGAGGAGAGGGTGGTCAACAGTGTCGAAGGCCGCGGAGAGGCCAAGGAGCAGGAGGATAGAATAGTGGCCATTGGCTTTGGCAGTTAGCAGGTCATTGGTGATTTTAAGTAGGGCGGTTTCGGTGGAGTGCAGGGGGTGGAAGCCAGACTGTAGGGGGTCAAGGAGGTTGTTATCAGTGAGGTGGGTGCTTAGGCGATTGTAGACCAGGCGCTCAAGGAGCTTGGAAGTGAAGGGCAACAAGGAGATGGGTCTAAGGTTGTTAAGGTTAGCGGGGTCAAGGGAGAGCTTTTTGATTATGGGGGTGATGTGTGCGTGCTTTAGAGGGGAGGGGAAGGTGCCTGTGGAGAGGGAGAGATTGAAGATGTGGGTGAGGGAGCGGATGATGGAGGGGGGGGGTGACTGGAGGAGCTGTGTGGGGATAGGGTCCAGGGGGCAGGTGGTGAGGCGGGCTTCAGTGAAGACCTTAGAGACCTCCTCAGAGGTAGTTGGGCTGAAGGAGCGGAGTGTTGGGGAGGTGATGGTGTGCGGGGCAATGCGTATAGTGGGGGGTAGTGTGGCTATGAGGTTGGGGGAGGGGAGGGTAGGTGGGTTGGAGGAGGGCGGGAGGCTGGGTGGAGAGGTGGATTGTGAGTTAACAATGTCCTTACGGATTACGTCAATCTTGTTCTGGAAGTGAGTGGCAATCTCGTGGGTGGTGAGTGAGGTGCTGGGTGGGGGTGGGGGGGAGAGAGCAGGGATTTGAAGGTGGAGAAGAGCCGACGAGGACAGGTGGAGAGGGTGCGGACAATTTTGGTGGTATTTATTCACCACTGGGATTTGTATTTTTTTTGCTATGTAAATGAAATGTCCAAATATTTTGAAAAAAGTGTTTTTTTTATAAAATTTTGCAAATAAATAATATTTCATCAAAAATCTTAGCCAAAATTTATTCCGTTATCTTTTTAGTAAAAAAAAAAAAATCCAAATTAGTTTATAAGCAAAAATTATAATTTTTAAACATTTTTTTTTACATTTTTATTTTATTTTTTTATATTATTATTTTTTATTTATTTATTTTTTTTTTACATACTGTCACCCTAGCAGTACAGTGTCACCATGGTGACACTGTACTACTTGTGAGGGGTGATGAAGATTTTTTATTTTTTTTTACACTGATTGCTTTTACACCCATATAGGATGTAAAAGCAATCATTTCTCTTTCTCTCTGTGTGCATTCTTGCACTCATTGAGAAGAACTGAGTGAGCTGTGATTGGTCACAGCTTGTCACATGGTACAAGGCTTTTGTGAATAGCCTTGTACCATGTGACCTCTGTGATCATTCACAGATTTCACACATAGTAAGCAATGATGTCAGAAGTGACATCTTGCTTACTACTTTGCATGTGATCACTGATTGGCCAATCAGTGATCACATGATCGGGACCTCGTACAGAGGTCCCGTCCGACGATTGGTGTTTCACTGTGTCCGGAGGACACAGCGGGCACCGGATCGCGGTGCTGCGTGCTCCCAGGGAGCGCGCACAAGCAGGGTGCGGGGAGGCCGTTTATAGACGGCCACCCGACCCTGCAGTGCCACTGTCCGGCCGTTTATATACAACGGCCGGTCGGGAAGTGGTTAAAAATCTTATGTAATCTTCAGAAGTACTTTTCAAACATTTTTAATCTAAAGCTTTTATTAAAATTTTCCATTATGGTCATTGCTTAGCCACATTTTAACAATATATTATCCATCTTAATTCCACTTTTACCTTTTTGTTTCCCGAGCCGTTTGTGTTTTTTTTGCACACGGTTAGAGAATCATTTTAGGCTTGAAGATTGCATAAACTCCCCAAAAAACAGTATATATTTTCTGAAAGCAGACACCCTAGAGAATAAAATAGTGGTAGTTCCAATTTTTTCATATTACACAATATTACCTGAAAGGTCTATGAAATGCAAAATTTAAGTAAATAATATACTAAAGTTAATTTTAGGGCACACAAACACAATACAAAGTAAATTAATATGTCAATCCTTAAATTTGCATGCACCCGTGAAATGGCGACAAGCTTCAGTACCCTATATTTTCTGAAAGCGACTCTTTAAAAGTCCCCTACAAGTCATGAGTTTAGCATTATGGAGAAGATCAGAGTGTACTGCAATATGTAACTTGCATATCAATCAATGCTTTCATGCGTAGGTGCCCCTGAAGTGTGAGTTTACTGTTGTACTTTCATAAAAGTGGGGGTGGGGGACCTCAGAAATAAAATTTAAAAGATAAGTTCACCTCAGTAACATGTTACACCCATATTCAGGGTGTGACATGTAACATGTTATGATCGGACCAGCCCCTACTCCTCATTGTGAAAGATAGCGGGGGATCTTATCCTTCCCACTAGCTGTCAAAATGTTCCTGTGAATGAGAACATTACAAGTTCCATAGCCTTTAAGGCTATCAGCTTGTAGTTCTCATTGAACTTCATTAGTTCATTGAGTCTTCTGGTCAATATCTGCTTGCCTGCATAGAATGTATGGGCACAAAGATACATTGACAGGTCTGAAGACCTACAATGCTTTAGAGGCTACCTGCAAAAAAATGTGCAGTTATATTTTGAAAAAAGATGAATTTATCTTTTACAAAACACTTTACCTAACTTTTTCTTCATCACATAGGGGACAAAAAGTCCCCTATGTGATGATTTTTTTGTGACAGGTTCTCTTTAATGAGACATCCAGGTTCTAAAAGTCCCTGGATGTCTCCCCTGTCCTCCACTGAATGTAATGCAATGCAGATCGCATTGCATTACATTCTCTCCAGGCCATACTGGACAGGGAAACAGAGAGGAATCCAGAAATGGCATGAAACACATAGCTTCCAGGTCACTAACAAGAATGGGAGGAGAGTGGAGCGGAGGGGAGGAGAGTGGAAGTGTGTCCGCTCAGCTCCCTCCCCCCTTCCCATCGGCACCCGCTAAGCTGGCTCCGGGCCTGCAGAATGGAAAGCAGATGTCAGGGATACATGGGGGAGGGCCTTACCAGGGAGTGTAAAGGCAATCTGGCACTCCTGGAGGTGTCAAACTGCTTTCATCTGGCAGGCAGCAGTCTGCTTGTCAGATTTACACACAATCCCAGTGGCTATTATTGACACTTTCTAATACATTTATAACTATACATAAATCATAACTGCTTTAGTTTAGTTTCAGAAATGATCTTTCTTACTTATTAAAAGGTTAAAGTTCTGTCATGTGACCATGCATTATCTTCATCCTAGTACTGGGGGGCAAGGTTAGAGGACACTGTAAAAACACAGAGAGTGCCTGTATTCCATAGTCTGTTTAGTCTAAGACAAGATGCAGGCTATGCTCAAGCAGAGGGCATGTTCAAGAGGCAGGCTGTGATTAGGAAGTTGTAGGCCAGAGGCATGCTGTGATTGGTTGGGGCCATGGCGGTTGAACAAACTACCAAATACAGTTATGCTGTGTAACTGCACAGAGTCCCGTACCTCTGATTGAGCAGCCAAAGGATACAAACTGACCACACTAACACAGATCAGCTTCTGTGCTTTGTGTGGTCAATTTACAACAAGAGATAAAGGTGACTGGCAGGGTCAACCAGGTACTTCAAATGGAAAAAAAACACATAAAAAGGATAGAGACTATAATTTTTAAAATACACATATGAGAACACACACATAGAAAAAAAATGAGGGTCACATACACTTTAAGGTAGACATACATCATGTAAGAGAATACAAAAGAATGAAAGTGATATCTAAAGTGATATCTAAAAATCTGGGGTCCTCAATAACTGATTTTAGGACTCCAGACTACTAGTTATACATTTTCAATGTAGGGAATCCAAACTGAGTGGGTAACACTGTGGATAACAAACTCTGGGCATATCATTCATGCCTAGGTAAGTGGGAGGGGTGGATCTGTGAAATATTGGAATGGCAGGGAAAAGGTACCACCCCTTAGAATCCATTAGTTCTCTAAAAAACAACAATTGTAACCCATAATAGCCCAACAAAACTAACATAAATATCCTTTAAATTTTCAAAATCTAAGGCACAGTGGTTGGTGACTAACAAAATCTCTCCCCTACCATACATATACACTAAAATCCATTTAACTGTTGTTCAGCACAAACATATACTGACAAGATTGTTAATGCTGGTTAATAGACAGACACACTGGCTTAAACTGTTTTACAAGACAGTACAAAGAGATTTTTCTTATCGTAAATAAAATAACTCAGCCGCATCCCTGTAGAACATTCACATACAAGCTATTGATATTATGCCATATTGCATTAATATCACAGAACTAACTCACAGCCAAATGAAACCCTAAATTCCTTAAAGCAACAAGGTAACAACAAGCTGCCACTTTGCTTTATTTTAGTACTTCTGAATGATTTCCCTCTGGACAAACTAGAAACATTCAAATGACGGCTTGAGAAAGTAGGTTTGACAGGCAACAAGGTTAGTACAGAAACAAGAGATTTACAGTACGGGTGGGTCAGTGTGCTACAAATTCTATGATACTGGGATATTTACAGAAGGTGACGTTTTAGCTCAGAAATGTGTCCACTTATCGGCACGAGTAACAATTGTATTGTATTTGATCATACCTTCGGAATACCAATAAATTATTTAGATCTACAAGTGGTTATTAAAACCAACCTATACTGGAGAATATGAAAGAGGGAAACAAAGAATGATGAGATGATTAGAAGACTTTTTAAAGCAAATATTGGATTTAATATGGGGGGGGGGGGGGTTAGACATTAGGTAGTATAAAGTGCAAAAGGATGGGGCAGGCAACTTTACAACTTTAGCTCAGCCTAAATAAAGTGTGTTGGACCACCTTCCTCTTTGATCATATCACTTTAATGATTGCTCTTAAAGTGTTACTAAACCCAGGACCCTGCATTCACTATATCTGGTCTCCCACAGTACACAGGACATGGAAATACAATTATTTTAGTAAACATAAACTGCTAAATACCTTTTCTCATCAGCAGTATGTTGCAGTCTTGTGACCTCTATCAGTGTCTTCGGCCAAGCTTGTAGGAGTAGTTTTCATTTTTCTCTGACTGTTCTATGAGACTGCATAACTACTGACCCTCTGGACAATGCTGATTGGCCCTGTGCTGATCACATGCAGCCTTCTTCAATATATGAAGGGGAGGATCAGAGAAGACAGGATCAAACAGCCTTTTTACACAGTGTGGAAGATTAGCCCCTTAGGTTCCACAGTGAGCATAACTAGCATGCTTTACTTTACTGCATATACGCACTGATTTTACTGTTGTGGGTTTAGTAACACTTTAAATTTTGCATAAGCTATATTGGTCTTTGGAGTTAATCCAATGATGGGTTTTTTTGCAAAGCATTGTGGGATGTTTGACTGTGCAACTCCCACCAAATGTCCCACAATGCACTGCAAAAACAAGAACTGGACTAATTATCTTCTTTGGGTCAAAACCCAGCCTTCACGCTATAAGGCTTCATGCACACTGGACATTTTTGAGTTTAGACGCAGGGGCGTTTAGAGGCAGAATAATAAAACCCATTACCAATGCGTCCAGTAGTAGTGGCTCTTTAGCATACAAAAATGCTTTATGCCTGTCAATGCGTGTTAACACATCTAAACGCTCGTTATTGCTATGGGTGTTTAGTGCTTGAGCATTAATTAATTTCAATGGCCAGAATAATTAATTATTTTGGGCAATAAAATGAAAAAACACCCAAGTGCTTGACACATCTAAATGAATTGCATGCCTTTACAAGCGTCAAGCATTTTCAGTGAAAACATCGCTCCAGGAGAGATAGCAAAAATGTCCAGTGTGCACAAGATCTTAAAGTGTTTGTAAATCTCAGGCGTGAAATAAGAATAAAGCATATCCTTCTATAGTGTGTGCTTGTCTCAATTAAGTGTACTAAGTGACATTTCTGTCTGTTTCTTCCTTCCTCTGCTATCAGCATGCATCACTTCTGACAAGTTTTCCTGACACCAAGAGAAAAATGTTGCCAGGGGAGGGATCTCCAGCACTCAGCCTGTGATTGGCAGCCTCAGCTCTGCTCGTGTGCTGTGTGAAGGGGGGTGTGCCCCTTCCCTCCAATCAACTCTCCTCACTGAGCTCTGCAGCGTGTGACTTCAGCTGCCTGTCCCTTTTTTTCTGAAAGCTCAGGAAAGCTTTGTAAATTCTGCACTTTGAACAGCTGTAGAGAAGCAAATACTGAAGATAAATGGGTACAACTTATGTACAGGGGTAGACTGGGCAGTTGGGCACTGCTCAAGGGCCTGGGGCCAGTGGGGGGGATACCAACTTCAGTTAGTTCAAGAACAGTTTGTAAAAATCTGTGATTTCTGTAAAATCTATGATTTTTACATCTATCCCTGAATGTTCTATGGACATCCAGTGTCTGTAAAAATCTGAGACTGCAGTTGTTCCGCCTCTCCACTGCCCGCCCAGCCAATGGAAACACACTGTAACCGCCCCCTTCCCTAGCGCACCTTATTTGACTTTATCACAGGAGATACTAGTTTGGGAGAGGGAGGAGTAAACACAGCCTGCAGTGGAGGACGGACTTCAGCCTGCTAGGAGAAGGTAAACTGGCTGGGCTAAGGAAAAAGTAATCTTGTCAGTAGCTTACCTTGTTGAGCAGGAGGTGGGGGGGGGGCTGTATTTACCCTAGCAGACTGTTAGATCGATTTTCTCTGTAGGAAGTGCACTGCTTCTGGAGGAAGGACTTACTCTGAACTTCTGAGATCTCACCCAATCTCTGCTACACCTTCCTGCTCACCAATACACAGGCACAACCTCCTCCTCGCATACAGTGCCACCTCCCATGTCTGTGAGCTGCTGGGGCACCACAAGTTCCAACATGCCAGGAGATGGGGGCAGCAGATATACTGTATGTGTATATATGTATACTGTATATACTACATGTATACTGTGTGTATATCCTGTATGTGTGTACATATATATATATATATATATATATATATATACTGTATGTGTGTGTATACAGTGTATGTACCATCTGTGTATATACTGTATGTGTGTATATGTATACTGTATGTGTGTGTTGGTACACTGTATGATGCATGTGTGCCCAATGCCACTCAAGAGAAGTCTATCTACCAACTGACTTCTGTTGAACAGACATGTTGGAAAAAAGCCACTCGATCAGTTGCCAGCTGTCCATACATGTCCATAGACAGGAGAAATATGTCCAAGAAAGTCACTTGTCATTCTGAGCCAACCGAATGGTGAACTGCAGAGCCTGGCCTCAGATCTGGCTGCAGGGCAGGTTTGGGTGCACACCTGTGTGGTGACATCATGGGAAACATAGCTTTTATTCACATGCCCTACTGCCCGCTCTGAGGCTGAGCATGACAGTTCACCATTTGGCTTGCTCCACAACTGAACATGTGCAGTTCAGAGCCAGCGACAATTGGATTCTTAATTGTTTTTTTAAAAAAGCCTTTTAACACTATGATGCAAGATGGGACTCTGATGTAAGGTGGTACTCTGGGGGCTGTGGTGCAAGATGACACTCTGGGGGTGTGCTGCAAGGTGGCACTTTGGGGGCTGTGCTTCAAGGTGGCACTCTGGGGGCTTTGCTGCAAGGTGATACTCTGGGGAATGTGCTGTAAGGTGGCACATGATGTAAGGAAGGACTCTGATGTGAATGTGGCGCTCATCCTGACTGCTGCACTCTATACAGTATGTTGTTTTGTTTGTTATTTACTCCTGACCCTTGCACTCTATAGATTATACTGTACATAGACCTGATGATGTTCTTCTGTAAGGTAGACTCAGTTAGACAGAGCTATACTTTTTTGTGCATAAAAACGTACAAAGGAAATGTTTATTATAAAAACAAATGATCCTTTGACTGAGATTTATTTGTATCTGTGAGAATGCCAGTTGTGATACAGTATTTTGTGGGTAAAGGACTGTGGTATATGTGTGCCGTGTATACAGCAGACGCAAATACTGTTCAGAACTTCTTTAAGACTCTCCTACTGACCATGCACATTGCTTGCTGTGGTGCGCAAATGTGCCACAGGCACCATCTCCTGGTAGGGACCCCAGAGCATTACTTTTCCCAGGGGCCCATGATGCTGTTCATGTGGCATTGCCTATGAGAGGCTACTGGTCCTTTTATTGGCTTGCCAGTTTTAAGTCTCCTGCCATTCTGCTTCTCACCAAGCTGGTGCCCCTCCATGCAGGCCTGCTGCATTAATGTTGCATCATAAATATAGCTGCTGCACAGTGGTCATCTTTAAAACTTGGGGCCCCATGATCTCTATTGCCCAAGGGGCCCCATGAGTTGTCAGTCCGCCCTTTGCTTATGTATGAGGGTTTGATTCATCTCTGTGTATGACCTGAGGCCAGTCACTTCACTGGGCATATGTAAGGGTTTACAACCACTTTAACCAGTTGCCGTCCATCCTATAGCAGATTTACTGCTACAGGGCAGACTACCAGAGCAAGATCACATATATAAACGTGATCCGTGCTCCCGACATGTTGACAGCCAGGGGGCACTCCAGAATGTGCCTGCCAGCCAGGTAGTGCTGTGATTTGGTACAGCACCCATCACTCACCAGATCCAGGCCAATAATGTTTGTTTGGACTTGCTAATCGGTTGTACTGAATCAGAGATCAAGTAAACACAGGCACAGGAAAATGGTGCAATCTTCTCTCTCTGGTGCACATTCTGTTCCAGAGAGAGAAGAAAGCAGATCCACGTGAGCTAAAGCACTACACTGAGACAGTAAAGCACAGCTAAGTCACATTTAACCCCCTGATCTCCCCCCAGTTAACCCTTTCACTGCCCTGTAACCAGTGCCATTAGTACAGCGTACAGATTTTTTATTACTGATCACTGTATTAGTGTCACAGGCGACTTCAGATAGCATTACCTCCAGGTAGCATCCCTCCCAGATGGCATTAGATTGCCCGCCACTACGTTACCATCACATTTAACCCTTTGATTGCCAGGAATATGCTCACACACACTATAAACTTCCATTGCTTGTATAGTTTTTGAACATATCAATATCTTTAATCAGATCAGAACTATACCAGCGTTGACAATAGTATAGTGTCCCCAAAAATGCAGCATTAGCAGGATCAGCACCGACACCTGCCAGGACCTGCGTTTAGCCCCTGTGAACCCCCCCAGCAAGTCAGCAACCCCTCCAGCAAGCAGTGTCAGTAGTTCAACTGCAGCGTTAGCAAGATCAGCCTGATCTCTGCTAGCACTTGGAGGCAATTTTATTGTAGCGGTTCAAGCAGTCCCTGATAGGTGTTTTTTTTCCCAAGATTGTAACTAGGTACATATAAATTTAGTGGCCAAAATGTTCAACGAAAAGTGAAGAGGCCTACAGGATTCTGAGCATGTCAGATGAGAGCTAAAGGGAAGCCCCATGACAGAATCTGACTCAGAATATGAACCTGTAGAGAGCAGCGGCACCCTGACAGATAGCTCAGATGATGGAGAAGAGGTGCCCGCTAAGGTCAGGTGTACCCGACCCCATGCCCAGATTCCTGAGGTGTTAGAATTGCATAATGATTCTCATATGCAGCAGAATGCCAGTACTAGTGCACCAATACCTTTTGGTGAACTGGTGAGCACCAGTAGTCAAGCTGGTGCGGTGTCTAGCATAAGTAGTGCCCCACAGCCACCAAGTATTCAAACACAGGCCCATAGAGCCCATAGTGTCTTTCCGGATGTCCTTGCAAATCCTGATTGGCAGCCCACAAATTCTGGAATTCAGGTTGAAACAGCAAATGTAGCTACTTGTAAACACCCAACTTAGAAAGGGGAAGAAAACATTCTTGAAAAATGATGAATTGCTCGCAGTGAAGTGGAAGGACAAACAAGATGTTTTATCTTCCATTCATGCAGACACTAGCATCCAAATTTGCACGGCAACTGGAGTTTTTGAAAGCCCCTCTGTTTCCACGACTATAACCTTAACATGGCAGAGGTGGACTTCAGCGACCATACGATGAAGCCATACTTAGTTTCCCATAAAGCCAGACACTGGTACAAAAAAGTGTCTGTATATTTATTTCAGTTGGCTCTGTACAACGCTTTTGGGCTTTGCAAAGCAGCTGGATGAAATGGATCCTTCCTAAAATTTCAGGAAGAGATCATCACGGCCCTTTTGTATCCAGAAGGTGCTGTGACCCAAACTCCCAACCCAGATGCAGAGAGCTGGCTGCATGAGAGGCATTTTCCTGATGCCATTCCTGGTACTGCAACCCAAAAATATCCCAACATGTAGAGGCATAGTGTTGTGTCCAGCCACATCCTGGTCATCCAGGTCATATCGGTTTTTGGTTATTGGAAGGCACGCCGGCTCTAGTGACACGAGCGGCACTGGCGTACTACAGCTAAATGTATTATTTGTTCTTAATAATACAACTTTTATAAATCTACTACACCATACATTTATTTTTTTGATTCATGTCATTATGGAATTGCGGGAATAAATGAGGAGTATGCTGAGAAGGAACCCATTGATATTCTGATCCCTGGTAACACAAAGAGCATTAGACCTTTTTTTAATTAAGGGGTCATGGATGGTCAGTGAGTGCAATATAGTGGTACACGGTGGTGGAGCACAAAGAGGATTTGCACTAAGCAATTTATTGGGCACTTGAAGAATCTATACAATTTTTGGCACACAAATAGGTGTGGGACTTTTATGGATTTATGTACTTATCTGTTTATGATATCATGATTAAACACTTAATTTTTGTTTGCAGTTAACTTATCAGTTGGTTATGTATGTATGTGAAGCGCCGAACCTTTTTTTAAAAATTATGATCGCAAGTGTATTTGCACTTTAAGGGCAGCTAGCACACAATTTTTTACTGATATTGGTATAATAACACTGTTGGTTTTTGGTAAACACCAGTTTCCAAACACTTTTTAAAGAGTTGCACTATTTTCATATGGCTAACCCATTTGGTTATTATACCCTTTGGGTAGTAAGAGAAGGTGCTCAGTTTATTTACTTCAACTATAAAAAAGATGTTGTGTCTGTAACAGACACGGAATTAGACGTGCCACCTGCTTTTTTTGCCCCTCCTGTCCTGGCCAAGCTGGTCTCTACCTCAAGGGCTGCTTCCATCGATACCACATGCTAGTGGAGTATTAGTATAGGGTACAGCATGGCACAGTGTAGGGTACATATTTACATGGGCAGCACAGTGGCTAAATGGTTAGCACTTCTGCCTGGCAGTACTAGGGTCATGGGTTCAAATCCCAACCATGACACCACCTGCCTGGAGTTTGCATGTTCTCCCTGTGCCTGCATAGGTTTCCTCCGGGTACTCCGGTTTCCTCCCACACTCCAAAAACATGCTGGTAGGTGAATTGGCTCCTGTCAAATTGGCCCTAGTATGTGTATGTATGAATGTGAGTTAGGGACCTTAGATTGTGCACTCCTTGATGGTTAGGGACTGATGTGAATGTATGTAAAAGCGCTGTATACATTGTACCTGAAAGAAATAAATAAATAGGGTCTCGAAAGATGTCAGGTAGATAAGAAACTGGCTATCGCATTTTGAGAGATCCTAAAATCTGGAAAGTTTATGATTTAAAGAAAAAAAACTGAAAAATGTAAAAAGTAAAAAAAAAACATAAAGTAAAAAAAAAGAAATAAAAAGAACAAACATAGTTGTTTTATTGAGTTACTGTTCTATTGTTAACCATTGTTTTCTTTGTAGGAATGCCATTCAGTTGCAGCACCGATCTGTTTATTCTGACAGCAACAAGGTGTGATCTCAGAATATACATCCATGT